>NW_025884407.1:0-2102 GCF_002878395.1 Capsicum annuum
AGTAACATATAAAACATAGCAAAATATAATAGCATGCTTATCAATGTAAAAAGTAAATAAACATAAAGCACATAGCCAAAAAAAATAGGGGAAATGGAAGGGGATGGGCATGTAGAAATAAAAACACATAAAATGGAAACATAGAAGAGACTAATATGCAAGAATAAATCAAGATGTAAATAATAAAAGAGAAAGAGAGAAGGCAATTATGAAAAAATAAAACAAACAAGGTTAAAGAATCCCACATAAAACACAAACTCGTAATGGTTAGAACCTAAATATCCCCAATGGAGTCGCCATTCTGTCATGCCCCATTTTCTCTACGAAAAAAGGGATTCGACATGACCACTCTTTTTGGGATTGTTTAAGGTAGTGTGAAGAGTCGCCACCTAACGTATTAAGGTTTGTTAGGGCACCGGTCTAGGGTAACTACAAACCTATTTTTGTTATTTAGTCTTAGTTCACCAGAAATTTGGGTAAGGATTCAAATTACCTCGAACAGAAGGTGTTAGGCACCTTTCGAGGTCCATAAAGGTGGTTCCCGACTGAATTCGTACTTTACGTTGGGATTCTATGTGATCAAATAAAGGTCACTTATTTTTAACTTAATGTTACTTATGTGATAAAGTAATGAATAAACAAACACGTTATTTAATTTATTTTAACTATCAATTACTTTAAGTGATAAAATCATAAAGCATGCAAAAGACAAGAAAGGAATGACATAATTTATAATAAAGGGGGCTGCTTATTAAACTGACAACCCCAAATAAGTAAGCTTGTAAAGTAAAAAAAAGAATGAATTCGAAAAAATCTAACAAAGAAATGTTTTTGGTTTCATTCGGATCAGAACCTCAACTTGTTAATCATTATCCGACGCACTTGCCAGATTCTTAAACAAGTAACAATGTCAAATGTCGTGTAATGTCTCTAGGCATCATCACTTTCGAATGACTACCCGTCCCACCCCCATCTAGGCTGGTTGATAACCTAAAGACGCACTAAAAAAGGGATAAAACTAACGCCTCTAGAAACACCTATCGTCCCATCTATCGTTCAAGAGGCATTGGGCTTTGCTAATTTGGATTTGTAGTCTAGACAAACAAAGCTATGATTCCTAGGACTCAAATTGCGTAAAACACAAAGGACATCAAGTAGCATATAATGTCTCAAGTTAGCCTCTTGGTTGATTAAAGAGTGATTAATGTGATTGACATGCAATGACAAATAATAACTTATTTTTGCATCATTAACCTATAGGCATGATATCTAAGTGTCACACAATTATTTATTGAAAGTAATTGTCAAGACATTCAAAATAATGTGGTAAAACATTATTGAGAATAAAAGGCATGTCAAAGTTAAGCAAACGTGAAAGAATAAGAACGCTACTTCATTGTGCAAAAGATAGTTAAACCTATAGACATGGTATCTAGGATCGCATGATCACTTGTCGACAAGAGATAGGAGTGAATTATTTTAAAACAATGTTGGGAATTTGTTAAAGTAGAGTAAATGCATAGTTATGTTTATTGATGTTATTTGTGCAAGACATGTAGCAGATCAATGACAATGTTTAAAATTAGAAAATTTACATGTTGAAAATTGTTACTGGCATTCGCTTTTAATGTGGGAGAGTCTATAACATGCTGAAAGTTCAGTTTTAATGCTTGAAGGTGCATTAACATACTAGAAACTCATTTGTAAGGCTGAAAAGTGAATTAACATGCGGAAAAACATATTAACATGCTAGAATTTGATTTGAACATGCTGGAAAATACATGAACATGCTTAAATTCAATTTAATATGCTAACATGTTGGAAAATATAATAACGTGCTTAGATTCAACTTAATATGCTAACAAGTTGGAATCAATATTAATGTACTAAAACTGATTTTGTTATGCTAAAAATAACTTTATATGCTGGAAATTAATGATAATATGCTGAAATTAATAAAGACACGCAGTAGAATAAATTCCAACATTTGAACATTAATTTCCATGTTGTTAGTCAAGTTGATATGCCAAAACTTAATTTAATATGTCAGAATTAGTTAAGACCCCTAAAGAATGATTTCTAGGCGGACAAATAAGTTCATC
>NW_025884408.1:0-5824 GCF_002878395.1 Capsicum annuum
AAGCTGGTCGTTCATTCTGGGCAGCGACTGACTGAGCAAGAGTGGTGAATGCAGTCCTAAACTCCGCATGAGAAACATGATCGCCCAAAGGGTCTTCAAGATGAGGGGTTGACTTATTCTTGTTTATTATTTTATGAGGCATATTTTGTAGAAGAAGGGGAGAAATAGATTAGAGGGAGATTGACTTGAGAGTGTGCTCACTGGCATGACATGAATAATTAAAGAAGGGAAACTGTTCCTAAAACATCTCATAGCCCCCTGTTCATAAGTGTGGTGCACAACACATGCATGTATAAGACTCTACTAGATGCGGCTTTCAGATTTCCTAGGACTCTATTGCACCTTAGGCTCTGATACCAAGTTTGTAACACCCTGATTTTCTAAACTGGAATGCTACACGGTGCTTATGACCCCGAAGGACCACAAACTAACCCATGACTAATATCTGTACCTATATACTGCATAATATAACATAATAATACGATAAACATGAACATGTAGGCCATAAGGTTCAACTAAATAAAGAATCTGTCAAAACATAATATCTGTGTGGGTGAAAATACCCAAAACAACTGAAAACTGAATCAAATCTGAACTAAATCTAAAAGCCTCTAAATATTGTCTGAATAAAGAGTTGAAGGAACATGTCTCTAACTAACTTTGTCTAGCAAAACTGAACTGAAATAATGAATGAAATAAAATAATATTGTCCTCGAATGGATGAGGACTCACTGCAACTCAGAACACTGGAATGCTACTGCTAATCTGGAGCTCATGCCTCTGAACCTAAGGTGTAACGTAAGTGAAAGCACCATAGCACAAATGCGTCAGTACGACTAAATGTACTGAGTATATGAGTGAGGTAGGCTAAATGTAAAAGGTTATATGCATGAATAATGCTGACTAATATGAACGTGAGAATACATACAAGCATAAGAAACTATAAATAAACTCGTGGTGATACTAACAACTGAGTCTGGATACTGACGATATGAATTTACTGATATTGAGGTACTAAATAGACAAATAACTATTTTTGACTATTCAAATTATGAAGAACTGGTTGGATTGACTGCGTCTAACAGTTCTGAAACTAAATACTGATAACATAAACTATGATGACTGACATAACTAGTATAACTTGATAATTGGCCTAACCGATGTAATTGATACTGAGTGACTGTATCTGACAGTCTAAGTTCTATGGAACTATCTGAGTTCTGCTCTAAACTGAGTGACTAAATATAAGATCAGTCCTATCTAGCGTGTGAACCTTGAGTATATTGATAATAAAAGATGATTTGACTTAGTCTGAAATCAATTCTATCTAGCGGGTGATCTGTAAATCTGATAGTTCTGATACTGATTAACCATGGTTGAGATCAGTCCTGTCTAATGGGTGATCTTGAAGTCTATTTATAATGATAAGTATTGACTGTATTTAATAGTACTGAATCTATATTACTGAGCTGAGTTGATTGTGTCTGACAGTCCTGAATCTATAACTGAAACTATGGGTTGTATTCATTTAACCGGCATGCCCCATGCTAAGCTGACTGGGGTCCAATCTCTTCCCTAACTGGAAGAGTGTCAGTACCACACCACCAGTAAAGACAACTGTTATGGAGTCAGTCCTAATCTAGCAGGTGACTTCTAGGATCAGTCCTCTATATATAAATGTTCTAACGGGTGACCCCCAAGTATGTTAGTCCAATCTAATGGGTGGCATCTCGTGCCTATGCTGGCTATGTAGTTCTAAAACTTAGGGATTACTTCTAAGGATCTCAGTCCTTTCTAGAGGGTGAGTCCTCATCCCTAGGCTCACTTAGTGCTGAATTCTACTCCCAACTAAAAGACACTGAACTGAATAACTGAGTTGAACTGATTAGCTGAAATGCTACTGATTAACTGAACTGATACTAGTGGTATTTTTTAGTAGAGCTAAACTAAGTTGACTGAGTTCCCTTTTCTGAAGGAACGTACTATATCTAAGGACTAACTGACAGTACTGAAATTACTGAGATTGCTAGGAATACTGCTATTATTGAGATTACTGAGTACTAAGATTTTTGAACTACTGAGTCTGCTGAGATTTCTGAGTATTCCTAGGTCACATGACTGACTAAATTCTATAGATATGGCTTGACTGAGAGTATCGTGATAACATGACCTGGCTCTAGGCACACAACTATATTTTTTAGGTACGAGTACCCCCAGGACTCGATGGAAGGAAACTGACACACATGACTAACATGAATATATGGCCAACACCAACAATCCATAATATCATAACTTGGGGAAATTCCTGAAGTACATGGTTGCCATATATCTTATACAATAGTAAGGCTTGCAAGAAAGCGTAGCATGATCTCATAAGACTAGTTCATGAACAATCCAACAATATATACAATTCATAATACCATAAATAGGGGATTTCACACCAAATATGATTTTCATATTCTTGAACATATAAGATAATGCATATAACATGTACATTCTTGCATGATTCTAATTTCATGAACATTCCATATCACAACAACAATACACAATAATTAGCATGGAATTCATGTTGAGTCATAAGGAAAAGAGCATGGTCTTGTCTCTTAAGTTCTATTGAGCTACAATACATGAATTCTAGTCTGTCAGGTATTTTATCAAACACTTTGCATGCACACTTTATGGTATAGGCATATTCATTACTTTTAACAATTCAAACTACCCAAAATTCATGTATTTCAATTTATATGTCATCCTAGTTTTCTAAAATCACATAAAGTCTCTAACTCGGTAGTGTATACCAATCAATCACACAAACATAATCAACCTACAACATGACTTCATAATTCATAAATCTAAAAGAGGGTTCTTCAACTTTATGGATGAAAGGAATTCATAAATCAACACTACGCATACCGTATCTCTGGATTTAATGAAGATTAACGAAGAGAATTGCTTGAACTTGAATCTTCTATGAAAAACCCTAATGTGTTCTTGAGAGGATTTGAGAAAATATAGTGTATTTTGGTGTTATGAAGGCTTAATCCCGTATTTTTGAGTACATATATATGAAGGCAAAATGACCAAATACTCCCGAGAGCACGGAAGTGAAATACTGAAAATTAGGCAAGACTGGAGTACCCCAGGCGGTGCCTGGCTTATCCCAGTGGACTAGCCCAGGTGATGCCTGCCCTAGAGCAGTGCTCTAGTTGGGGCGACGCGGGCCTATCGTCTGGGGCTACTATTTTGGAAATCCAAACATGACCTTACACTATTTATAAAATTCCAAAACTTACCCGAGATGTACGACGACCTTGTCCCCATCGTAACGCAACTTGAAAATCCAAAAACGAATATTGGGAAAGTCATCAAATAAATCCCCAAAGTTTAGGGTCTAGAATGAGACTAAGTGTTGAATCTTGAACACTTAGTAAAATTTTCTAAGTCTTGGAGCTTGAAAAACTTAATGAGTTGAACTTTAGACTTAGGATTTTACGGGGTATTACATGTGATGATTTTCATTTACTTATGATATACTATGAAATCATTTGAATGCATCTTGGAAAGCATGATATGAAATGTCTTGATTTATGCTATGACTTGAATATGATTTTGAAATAAAAAGATAGGGTTATGCATATTGATAAATTTTGAAAATATTCATATATTGGAAGAGTGCATGATTTTGCCAAAAGCACATGACCACCATATGTTTGAATAATCTTAGCATAGTTTTGACTTGTGTTTTCGGAACATGGAATCTTTTATACCATTTGCATGTTTGGGTAGTCTGAACTGTGTTTAAATGAAAGAATTATGCATGACACATTATGGCTCAGAAATAGGACTTGAAAGTCTTGGTGTGATGACACCAATTTACATTATGCCATGGTAATTCAGAATAGAATAGAATGCATGTTTAAATTTAGAATTTTCCAATGTTGAAATTATAATAATGCATGATTCAGAACAGGATAAAATTGGACATAAAGAGAGCTTAGGTGGTTCCCCGAAGAAAGCATGAGTCAGACAACTCATTTCCCAAAACTGTGATTTACCGATTCGGGTATATTATATTACACTGGCTTAGTGCTGTGTGGCGTATCAGAATCAGAAACTCCAACCCTTGCGACACACTTGGGTTGGGGGCTTCCCCGTCAAGTCCATGGTGGATTTCATACTGCCCGTGGAATATCATAATTGTAGGGGATTGCCACCTAACTCAGAATTAATACAAAGATCATAAACTGCATTGTCAAGAATGATTTATGTCTTATCAGAAAAGTGCCCATGTGTTTTGAAAACTGTTTTATGTATGATGTTTTGAAAAATTTCTCTCTATTCTTTTATTTATAGAAAAGCTTTATTTTGGATTACTTTACGTACCAGTACATCTGTATTGACCCCCCTCCCCCCTCTAGGTTTTGAGGCTCAGTCTAGGGGTCCAAAAAAGCAGTAGATTTCATTCAGACAGAGTTGCAGTGTCCAGTTGGTGAGCCTTCTCTATTCTAGAAGGCCAGTTTTATTTTTAGACAATTATTATTAGATATGGTTTTCGGTCTACTAAGGGCCTTGTCCCAGTTTCAAATAGTTGTTAGATTTTCATCTAGTAGAGATTTCGTAGACTGAGTCAGATGTTATTCAGATGTAGCTGATTTACACTTTCCATACTTATGTTGATTTCAGAATTGACCACGTTTCCATAGAAGATTATGTTTCGGCATCTTTTTTTATCATATAAATGTTGTGCATGATTACCAGATAGAGAAGGGCATTCTGGGCCTTTATGGTTCAGGATGTCCGTCACGACCAGGCCCTAGTTTGGGTCGTGACACTAAGTCTTGAGCCTCTATGTGTTGTCCTCCAAAGATGTTATTAAAATATAACAAAACCATTCGTCCTATATCAATTATGCAGCAGATGTTTCTAACTCTATCTGTCACAACAAATATACAATTTGTTGCAATAAATAGTCTATTTGTTGTAACAAATAGGTAATCTATTGGAACAAATCAAAATAGTAGGAAGACTTGTTTGATAATTTCAAAAAGATGACCTACATGTTGCAATACATGTCTAAATTTGTTTAATACTTTCTAATAGATATTTCGTCTTTGCAATAGATGAATTCTCTGTTGCAATAAATTTATTATCTGTTGTGATATTTGAATCTAGTATTCCTTTTCAATTAATAAGTTCAAATCTAAGGATTAAATTAAATTCATAGACAATGAAAAAAATTATTATGGGTAAGATAATCTACTCGACAAATAAATCAACAATTTAACCTCTAGTGCCAATAATTCCTAAGGAGAGGTCATTACTTTGAAAGACTTAAGCTATAAAGATCTACTCAATATGGACAAGTTCTTTATCTATTTCTATGGAATTCAACTTTGGTCGTCATGGATCTTTAATGTCGCTTGCATAGTTTTTGCTACTCCATATTTTGATAAAAGAGTAGCATATCTTTTACAGAGTAATCCAACTTCAATTCCATCATTTGGTTCTTGAAATCCATCACTCAAATGCTCGACGTAAGCGACAAAAAAGAGACCACAATTCCTGCGTTTGTAAAAATTAGATAATCTACATCTTGCAATTAATGTAAGCATTGTGAAATTTATGAAATGAAACAAAATCATGATACTTATAGGCTACCAATGGGTTGTTGAGAAATTCCTTCAACATATTCTACATCAAATGGATTACCTAGTTTATCCCAGTATGGTTCAATCGTCGATCAATCAGTACGAACCTTTTGGTCCAAAAAGCCACTTATATCAAGGTAAGTAGGCAATATTTTGGCCAGCTTTTGTATCTTTGA
>NW_025884409.1:0-9290 GCF_002878395.1 Capsicum annuum
ACTATTTGAGTTCCTTTACCAAGTTAAAACAAACAAGAGTTCCATTAAAAATACATTAATGCAATGAAAAAATTCTCATAAGTATTTTGTCAAACACCTTGGAGGCATAACATAACCAAAGACAATTCCAACACCATTAAACCTTTCCCATGCAACCAAGTATACAAAACCACCATTAATGCATATAAAAGAATAATTAAAGCATGAGAAAACCATAACTAATCATTTATGACCAAAACACCCAAATGACAATTGAAAACCAAAATCATGCAATGATGAAAACATGAAAACATTACATAAAACTATGCCTTTAGTTAGAACTAACAATGAGGGAAGAGAATATGCCTTAATTGGCAAAGTAGATAAAGAGAAATCACCAACAAGATCCCCAAATTATTCCTCTAGTAGAAATCCTCTCTTCCTTGCCCCAAAAGTTCTTGAGAGAATTATGGAGTGTTTTGAAAGAGTTTCTAAGTGTTAATGAATAGAATAATAGGGAAAAAAACCTTTAAAGAGAGTTAAAAGTCATGGGGCCTTATTAGGTTAAGAGGTGAAATGTCCAAATTACCCTCACTTAACTATACCAAAATACCATCATAGGATATGATTGGCCCTTACGAGTTGTACCCAACCTATAAGAGCGGTACCTGCCTCTAGTACCCTATGCCTTCCCTTGGGCCCAAAACTATCCAAGGTACGACATACTTAAACACAAGTTGTATCATAGCATACGATCCGTATCCTCAACCCGTACCCCTGGCAGAATAGAATACCAAGAGGCTTAAACACTATCCACTATACGAATCCTTGGTATGATTCATACACTGATTTACGACTCTTGGTGAGCCACTCGTACTCAGACCCAACTTAAGTTACCAAGTTTAAGGTTAAGAGAAGGAAAAAACCCAACCCAAATGATGTATATCCAACCATATGACTCATACCACCCCAAGTTGTATCCATTCCAATAACCCGTCCAATCCCACCAACCAACACTGGTCAGCGTACGACCGGACCATACCATCCATACCCCAACATACGACATGTACCCATGAGTCGTATTGGGTCCAAAGAACAGAATTCTAAGAAATATTTTACTATCCAGAAACCCATGGTGTTATAGTCTCCCTCACTAGGAAAATTCATCCCCAAATTATGCACAAAGTAGGTTAGACGTAAACATGAGTCATTTGCATTATCAAACATTAATCCAACCTTTTGATGTCTCTACTCTTACCTTTAAGACTAGAAACAAAGATGCAAGAGATTCAACCTTTCCTTCAACAAACTCAAAAAATAAAGATGTGTTCAAGAACACATACATTTTGCATGAATCCCTAGAGCAGAAAATAAGTGCAGATACTTGGACTTTATGTACTCCTCTGCTTCTTATGTAGCCTCTTTCGCCTTGTGGTTCTGCATAAAACCTTAATTGAAGCCATATCCTTGCTTTGCAATCGACGAACCTGCCTATCCAATATCTCAACTGACACCTCTTCATAAGACAGAGAATCCGAGATACCCAATCCCTCTAAAAGAACAATCGAAGAAGGATCTCCAATGCAGTTCCTCAACATGGAAACATAAAAGATTGGATGAACCAAGCCCAAACTAGCAGGAGACTCCAACTCGTAAGCAACATTACCAAGCCTCTGTAAAACCTCATAAGTACCAATAAATCGAGGACTAATCTTTTACTTTTTTCCAAACCGCATCACTCCCTTCATAGAAGATACCTTTAGAAAGACTCCAACCTCAAACTCTAAGTCCCTATGCCTCACATTTGCATAGGATATTTGGCGACTTTGGGTAGCCTTAAGCCTATCCCGAATCACCTTTACCTTTTTCATAGCCTGATAAACCAAATTCGGACCAAACATATCCGTCTCACCAAGCTCAAACCACCCAATAGGAGATCTACACCTCCTACCATACAATGCCTCAAAAGGGGCCATACCAATACTAGAATTATAGCTATTGTTGTAAGCAAACTCTACCAGAGGTAGATGCTTAACCCAATTGCTACCATAATCAATCACACACTCCCGAAGCATATCTTTCAAAGTTTGAATGGTCCTCTTTGCTTGCCCATCCATCTATGGATGAAAACTAGTACTCGGACTAACCTTAGTCCCCAACCCTTTCTAAATAGACCGCCAAAAGTGAGATATAAAATGCGTACCACGATAAAAAATAATCAAAACAGGTACCCCATGTAGCTTCATAATATCCTAAAGATACAACTTTGCATAATCCTCCACCGAAAAGCTAGTCCTCACTAGCAAAAAATAAGCGGACTTCGTTGTCCTATCCACGATGACCCAAATCAAATCAAATTAGTTCCGAGACTGAGCAATACTGGTAATGAAATCCATACTCTTTACCTCTTATTTCCATTTGGAAAAATCAATTTCCTAATATAACCTACCAGGTCTTATGTGCTTAACTTTAACTTGTTGACACACCATGCATTTGGCCACGAAATTGGCCACATCCCTCTTCATGCCATTTTACCAATAGATCTCCTTGAGATTATGATACATCTTTGTTGAGTCGGGATGTACAACATAATGGGAATCATGCATCTCAACCAAAACTCTTTGTCGTAACCCATCGACATTCGAGAAGC
The DNA here is from genome assembly GCF_002878395.1 of Capsicum annuum. NCBI lineage: Eukaryota > Viridiplantae > Streptophyta > Magnoliopsida > Solanales > Solanaceae > Capsicum > Capsicum annuum. The sequence continues at coordinate 2,630 of NW_025884409.1, forward strand.
ACAACCTTTCTTGGTTCCGCAAAGTACTATCACCACTAATTTCAAACACCATCACCTTTTTCCAACCAACATCACTCTTGATTTTTAATAAGATAGGGTCTGACACATGCTTATCCTTGATCACTACACCAAGAGATGATTGAACTACTACTTGCACCATTACACCATCGTTTGTGGAGTCCAAAAGGTGAATTTCCAGATTAGCCAAGCAATGGATATCCTTCACTAATTCTCGCTTTTCTTTCTCCACATGAGCCAAAATCTCCATGGATAACCTGCTAAGAGCATCAACAACCACATTAGCTTTACCTGGGTGGTAGTGAAGACTTATATCATAGTCCTTGAGAAGCTCAATCCATCTTCTCTAGCTAAGATTAAGCTCCTTTGAGTGAAAACATACTGTAGACTCTTATGATTAGAAAAGATGTCCACGTCACACTATACAGATAATGCCTTTATATTTTCAAAGAAAACATAATTGCCAATAACCCAAAGTCATGAGTAGGATAATTCTTCTCATGCACCTTTAATTGACTAGAAGCATAGGCGATACCTTTCCATGCTGCATTAAAACACAAATAAGTCCTACCCGAGATGCATCATAATAAACCATAAACCCATCATCACCTTCTGGCAAAGTCAGGATTGGAACCAAAGTTAGCTTGTCTTTCAACTTCTTAAAACTCCCTTCACAAGCATCCGACTAAGAAAACTTGACCTTCTTTAGAGTTAATTAGTCAAATGAGCAGTTGTCAATGAAAAGCTTTCTGCAAACCCTCTATAATACCCAGCCAATCCTAAGAAACTCCAGATGTTGGTTGGAGTCATGGGTGTGGGCCATTTTTTAACCACCACCACCTTTTGAGGATCCACTATTATCCCCTCACTAGAAATAATATGACCCCAAAAAGTTACAGCATTCAACCAAAACTCACACATATAGAACTTACCATACAACTGCTATTTCTTTAAAGTTTGCTACACCACACGGAGGTGATTAGCATGGTCCACCTCACTCTTAGAGTAAACCAGAATGTCATTAATAAATACAATGACAAAGAGATCCAAGAACTGCCTAAAAACCCTATTCATCATATCCATAAACGCCGCCGAGGTATTTGTCAATCCAAACGACATCACCAAGAATTCCAAATGCCCATATCGAGTATGAAAAAACATCTTAGGGATATCCATCTCCCTAATCTTAAGTTGATGATACCTATACCGAAGATCTATCTTAGAAAATAACTTGGCATCTTGCAGCTGATTAAACAAATCATCAATCCTTCGAAGAGGGTACTTGTTCTTAATGTTACTTTATTTAACTGTCTTTAGTCATACACATCCATAGGGAACGATCCTTCTTGTGAATGAAAAACACCTATGGCCCCCACGGATATACACTAGGATGAATAAAACCCTTATCCAAAAGATCCTTAAGTTGCTCCTTGAGTTCCCTCAACTCATTCGGAGCTATTCTATAAAGAAGAATAGATATTGGATGAGTGTCTAGAAGAAAATCAATACCAAACTTTATTTCCCTATCTGGAGAACACCAGAAAGATCATTCGGAAAGACCTAGGGAAATGAATTAACCATCGAAACTAACTGTAAAGAAAAACCTTTTGAGTTAGAATATTTAACCCAAACCATATGATAAATACAACCTTTAGAGATCAATCTTCGAGCTCTAAGATAATAAATAAACCTCCCATATTAGTAGCCTGCATTACCCAAAATAGTTTTTCTATTTTATCCAAGAAAGCCTGAGGATCCTCCTCCACCGTCACGTTAGCGAAAATAGGAGGACTCATTTTCATGAATTGGCCAACCTTATGGCCTCAGTACACAACCCACCAGATACGTCCCACTCAGCTTGAGAAGTAACCAACTGAGAAATAATATGTATAGACTTGCAAAACTTCACCCTGAGGATGACTAGTAGCAACCGAAGGATCTCCAGTACAATTAGAAATAGGACCCACGAACCAAAGATGAACTCCAGATGTAGGATGACCCCATTGACATTTTCCTCGAATGTGACAGAAGAGTTTCATTGTGTTCTAAATCTACGAGGCATGATCTGAAAGATAAAAAAAGATTAGAGAAGATTCTAAGACTTTAGACTCCCAGCTTGAAAGTAAAATACCAAGAATGTGAAACATTTCTAAATTCCTTGTAGCCTCTCTCTTATAAGTGTGACATGCTACACACCCCTAAAAAAATTCTACTAGATACGACTTTATGGATTTCCCAGTTGACTATGAACCTAAAGCTCTGATACCAACTTGACACGACCTAAACCAGGGCCCTGTGTGATGGACATCCTAAGTTTAACCAGGACCGGAGATCTCCTCTTGTTACCTAACCTAACCAACTTATGCATACCTTGAGTTGGTTGCATTCTAAAAATTTAACAAGATAGCATAATAGATTATATGAAGACTCTGGGATTGGATCACAACCGTGAATGACTCGATCGAGTCCAACCGTCCAACCATACCAAACCAAACCAAAACCAAGGGCCTTAAACTAGGCCATAACCAAATGAGTATCGAGATGTAATTTAATTAGTCCTAAAATAATGTATGATGGAATAGTGAGAAATTATGTTCAATGATGTCAACCCCAATACAAATGTCAATACTAAGGCTGACACCACTATCGATCCCTCCCATACCAACCCATAGCAGTACCACAAAGCCTCTAACCAGAAGAGTAATAAAATCCAGTTAGGACATTCCCCCAACCATAACCAAAACCAACATCCAAAATATAGTCAAAGTGTGTAGGAATATCTATAACATAAAATAGAGCCTTCCAAAAAGATAAAAGCTCACCACTTCAATCCAAATTCTGATATCGAATTTTGAATTCTAAATAGGAAAAGTGGAATGGCAGGTTCCAACATAGCATGGGTATACAGTCGCTCGAAGACAGGTTAGCGAGTGATCGCTAGCATGAACTCAGGATAAGGATAAAATAATATCATTTATAAAAGCTAAGTAAAACCATTAATAATGCATACACCCATACATACACACACACACACATATATATATATTTATAACCGTGTCGGGAAAGGGAATCGGGTTTAGCATGTACTTTAAAAACCTTTACCTAGGTTATGTAGCTCTGTCATCCTAAACCACTGTCGGGCTATATGGGTTTAGTTTTCCCTGCTAAAAGGGCCAATGTGTGAAGTCGCACGATCGAAAAAAGTAACCTGGGATGACTAGTACATCCTGCAATATAGAGTGTGACATCATGCCTACTGTCATTAAGACCAAACCTCACATTGACAAATATGGTTTCTAGTTTTGGTCCCCCCGGGCCTCCACCTTCCATGAATTTGCTACACCTCCCCCTCTAAGCCCAATTAAAACCATTTCTAACCAACCAAACCATTATATATTTATTAACCAAGCCATTAGTAGTGGTATCATCATACTGACTATAACTTGTAAGTATTGTCTATAGCCAACCATGTGTAGATTAAGAGATTCCCATGTACCCTTCCATTTACCATATTAAACCACTTGGGAGATTCCCATGTACCCAACAAGCATTACCATTTAGAATTTAACCTTTAAAAGAACTTTTAACCATTTGAGTTCCTTTACAAAGTTAAAACAAGCAAGAGCTCCATTTAAAATACATTAATGCAATGAAAATATTCTTATAAGCATTTTATCAAACACCTTGGGGGCATAACATAACCAAAACCAATTCCAATAACCTTTCCCATGAAACCAAGTATCCAAAATCACCATTAATGCATATACAAGCATAATTAAAGAATGAGAAAACCATAACCAATCATTTATGACCAAAACCCCTAAATGACAATTGAAAACCAAAATTATGCAATGATGAAACCATGAAAACATTACATAAAACCATTCCTTTAGTTATAACTAACAATGAGGGAAGATAACATACCTTAATTGACAAAATAGATGGAGAGAAATCACCAACAAGATTCCTAAATTATTTCTTAGTTGAAACCCTAGATTTTTTTCCCCAAAAGCTCTTGAGAGAATTATGGAGTATTTTCAAAAAGTTTCTAAGTGTTAATGAATAAAAGAATAGGTTAAATAACCTTTTAAGAGAGTTAAAAGTCATGGTACCTTATCAGGTTAAGTGTGGAAATATCTCGATTACCCTCACTAAACTGTACCAAAATCCCGTCATAGGGTACGACTGGCCTTTACGAGTCATACCCAACCTACACGAGTGGTACCTGCCTCTCGTACCCTATGCCTCCCCTGGGCCTAATACTTTCCAAGGTATAACACATCCTAACACAAGTCGTATCACAGTATACGATCCATACCCTCAGCCCATACCCTTGACAGAATAGAATACCAAGAGGCTTAAATACTATCTACTATACGAATCCCTAGTATGATTCGTACCCTGACTTACGGATCATAGTGAGCCACTCATACTCATACCCAACTTATATTACCAAGTATAAGGTTAAGAGAAGGAAAAACCCAATCAAAATGATCTGTATCCAACTATACGACTCGTACCACCTTAAGTCGTGTCCATTCCTGTAACCTATCTAATCCCACCAACTAACACTGGTCAGTTTACGACAGGACCATACCATCCGTATACCAACATACTACTCGTACCCATGAGTCGTATTGGGTTTAGAGAACAAAATTCTAGAAAATTTTCTAAGGTCCAGAAATCTAGGGTGTTATAATCTATGCTTAGCATTTGATAGTAGATCATTAAGTGTTATATGAAGACCCAATCAAACAAAAAATAGTCCAAAGACAATAATGTTAAATATGAATTATTACAACATAATAAATATGACTAAAAAATGATGTTGTTCTTTTTGCATAGCATACATTACTGTCAGCCCTTCACCTTCATTTTTTGTAAGCTACAGATCATGACTGATGTACCTAAGAAATCAAAAAAATAATAATGTCCTTGGCTTCTTCATCAACTACTGCCTATGTTATAAGATACATCTGATTATTTTAATTATTAAAAATGCAAGACAATAATATACCTTTACATACACCCTTGATAAAGGCACCATCGAAATCAATTATCCTTTTACACCTCTCTATTCATCCACTTTTTAAGGTTTCAAGGCATATATAGATGCCCATAACATTTTTTTTTTCCTGAAATTGTGTTATTGTGTGTCTTAATAGATATAGTAGTTTCAAGATTAGTGGTATTCAACTCTTTAGCATAATCATACAACCTAGGAAAATTTTCTATAAAATCACCTAAATATTTCATTCATAACTCTGATACTTGCTTTTCTACAAATTGTTTCACTAACATACAATCCATATTCCTTTCTTAATAAAGCTTGAATTCGATGCAATTTGACTGAAGGCTCACTCATAATTCTATTATTGTAATGTATACTAATCTACACTGGATCGCACAACTTGTTTCTTATCCTTTTACAACACATATAAATAAAATAGTATGTATTCATACTAAAATTTTCAATGTTACCATCAACACTTTCAAGAATAATTCAAGGACAATCTATTTTCTTCCACTTTGCTTTTACCTTTTCTTTTTTATCAGGTTTCAACTTAAATTCACATCCTTCATAATAGAGTAAGTTTATAGGGCCTCCCTAAACTCACTAGGATTGAAAAAGACCATATACAACTGAAATAAGACATTTTTGACAGTTGGGTCAAAATAGATCTTGGTAGTTGAATTCCTATGTAGTGAATTTGGTACTTCATCATTATCAATAAGATCTTCGTTATCTTCATTAATATTACTATCAGGATTTGAACTATTATAATAAGGGTTATTCTATTCAATTTACCTTCATATTGTTGCTTTTGTTTTTGTAAATGTCCTCAAAATACGCATCTATACCTATAAGACTGGATGGTATCTTATCTAGATTCATCCTGTCAACCTCTGTTTAACTTGTTGGATATTAGACTGTCTAGCTTGAATTAACTCTTCATCTAAGTCACTGAAGTCACCAATTTTTTTATCAATATCATAAAGTGAATTAGAATTTGAATTAAGGTTATCTAGATCTACATTAGAATCAGAAGTTTGAAGGTGGCATGAGGAGAAGTCATCACCTTCATCTTTATCTACGTCTTCAAATGATACATCCTTAGCAAAAAAAACCTTTTTTTCTTTTTTTCTATACTAGAGTACTGATTTTTATTGAAATCCCTATTTTAATTTTCATCAAATGGTTGAGGTGAAGACACATCAGTTCTATCATTTACAATTAAAGGTGGAGCGTTGATACACCACCATTATCAATCAGCAATAAGGGTGGTGAATCTATTTGAACTATTAAATATCCGCACCCCCTACAATTGGTATCAAGCCCAGTAATTCAAAAGATACGGAAGTGAGATATATGTTAGAGTTATTAGATTTAGAAATTAGAGTTAGAGTTATTAGAATTTACCTATAAATTATTAAATTAATTATGCGAAGACCATTTAAAAATAGAAAAGCTTTTAGAAAAATTAAAGAATCTTTGATTAGTAATTATTCAGAATATATAAGTCTAAATAAAACAAAAGAAAACCCACAAAGATTAGCCTACTTAATTACATTAATATCTAGTATTTAATCAAAATTAATAATCCATTTAAAATCCAGAAGAATGAAACACATACCACCTAAT
>NW_025884410.1:0-1280 GCF_002878395.1 Capsicum annuum
ATTTGAATGGTAGCTTAGTTAGGCAAAGTGAAAATCTATATATAATAATAAAAGAAGAATAAAGAGAAGGTGATGTGACACCTCTCTTTGGCCATGGATCCTATTTATCTTTTTTCTCATTTTTTAGAGTTTTTCTTTCATTTTTTTCAATTATTTTATTTTTAAAATCATTTTCATAAATCACATCTCTTTATGTTCATAATAAATTACATTCTTAATTAATATTAATAAAATTCGTAAATCTAAAATCTTTTAACTATAATTATTTATAGGACAAATGAAGTATTTTTTATAGCATGAGAGTTTATTTACGAAATGTACCTTTCAAGAGTGTGATAAGATAGGTAACTGATTATAAATGTGTTGAAACATAATATTAATAATAATAATAATAATAATAACTAATAGTAATAATGATAGTAATCGAAAATAGAAGTAATAATAATATCGGTGATGTTTAAAAGTGATGATAATTATGATGCAATAGTGAAGTAGTGATATTGGTAATGAATATGAACGACAATAATGATGAGAATAATTTTAGGTAGTGTTGAAAATAATGTACCTTGTACGTAGTAGCGGATGAATAATGATGGGAATTACTGCGTTCATTTATTAGCTAGCCTTTTAAAAGCAAGATGACTTAACTAAACAATTGGCTAAATTTAAGATTCACTAATTCTTTAAAAATTGCTTCTATAGATTAGTTAGGCGTTAATCGCAATAATATGACAATAATGTCCCATTTTAAAATAAAGAACGGCACATAATGAAGAGATTATAAAATAATGAATTAATAAAGTTATCACAACAAAGCAATAATGAACATAAAGTGAGCTGCAAAACAATAATAATAATAATAATAACAATATAATATGGATAATTTAACGGAGGACAAACTAAAGGGGAAATTAGACTCCATTTCGGGGTTTGAGTTTCAAGTAATACGATCCCGAAGATCTGTGACCCTAATAGCGATTGACCCGATGTTAAGTCAAGACGAGTCCCGTTGTTGGACTCCAACTCCCGAGTGTTCCATGTAAAAAAGAAAAAAAGATAAAGATTAATAATCCAAAACATTCCAAATAAATCAAAAAGACAAAATTAAAAAAAATATATCAATAAACAAAGCATCGCGTATGATTATTTAAACTTAACCGAAATACGATAATTTAGCAACATATAATATAAAAACGATTCTACGCTCTACACTCAAAGCTCATGCATAACATGTTCAACATTGGATAAAATATATTATTTTGTTGTTCATTCGCCCACAA
>NW_025884411.1:0-1335 GCF_002878395.1 Capsicum annuum
TTCTCTAGTTAATCCTGCATGATTTACATTTCAGAGATGTGGTGGTTGTCAACTTTGAGTTGTGGTTCTGCACGTTTCAAAGGTTCTGATATACTTATTTGAGATTGTTTTAGAAGTTACCGGTCTTTCAGTACTATTTGGTACCACGGCTTTGTGGATGCTTCATCTGATATTTGCTTTCATACTCAGCTTTCTATGCTATTATGGAAAGCGTGTTTACAGTATTTCTAGGAGTACCTTTGCAAAAATTTGAAAGAAAAATAATAATTAGGAGACCTTTGAATGAATAGATTTTAGTGAGTTTCTGATTTGCTATTTGAATTATCACTAGAGAAACTTCTGCATGTTAACATGCTCTTTTATGCAGATATTAGGCTATACGAGTACATATCCTATTGCCTATCTCAGCAATTATAATCTGATAAGAGCATGAGAAAGCTTATAGAGTTGTTTAAAATGTATGAACGAACGTGCCTTTTCTGAAGACGCTGTGATGGAGGATTTTCAAACTATTATCAACAAGGTTAAATTTGTTGTGGCATCACAAGGCTTTAGGCTTAGACTAGTTTTTGGAAGTTACTGGGAATTCATTTCACAGTGTTAAAGCTTTATTTTCCTGTTTGAATGTCTTCAATTTGGGGAAGAAGTTTGCTAAACCTGAACTCAAATCATGCATTGAGGAGTTTGAGGAAAAGTTGAATAATTCCACATCGAGAGGAAGGAACAAGAAATTACTGCCAAAAATGCTCAAAGCCATTAACAGAAAGTGGACAGCATGGAGAGCATTACGGTGGCTCAAAAAGAATAAGAAGACGAAATTGATGAATCTGTAATTACAGAAGGTAATTTTCTCCAAGTCAATTGCCTGTTCATTCAGCTATTACTATTTCTTGTTTTATTTACAAGGTTCTCATATTGAAACTTTTATGACAGAGAGCATCAGAGCTTCATGCTTATCTCTATGAGTTATATGGTTCATTTATGTTTTAATTCCTGCAAAAGAATTTAAAAACAATGTAGAGGAGGTAGTAGCTGTTACAAGACATCATGTCGTAGTACCTTATATCGATAGTTGATCCTTCACCACTATTCCTTTTAAAAATCTATATGATGGGGGTTTTCAAAATTTGGTACACTTAAGATGTAGATACTGATAAGAAGGCTCTCAAGTTATTTGGCGAGAGAGCTGGAAATATATAAAGAGGCTAGAGGCAAAATGGATTGAGAAAACTTTCAAAGTCAATGTGCAAACATGGTGCAGATTGTTGTATCTGCTGCATTTCTGATGATCTATGATGGGAAGCGGCGGGCAACAATGCATTATTTGGTTCTCTT
>NW_025884412.1:0-3899 GCF_002878395.1 Capsicum annuum
CCAAGTGCTCAACGCAAGTGAAGAATCCACCTCACTTGCATAGAACCATCAAGTTTTGGTTTCTCTATCTTAAGGAGAAGGAGAATACTACAAGCTAACACTAATATTACAATCTGAAAATTCACTCAATTCAATACGTCAAAAACTAAGGAAAATAAGAGCTAAGGTGCCTATTTATACTATTACAAAACAAAGACTATAATACCCTTAATGAAGGGTGCTCCTTTGGAGTGTAAAAAGAAAGACATAATGGACCATAATATCCCTAACTTAGGGTGCCTCTTTAGTGTTATTTTGGAGTGCAAAATTTCTTCAATTCCCTTCACTTGAGGCGCCTATTGAGTGTCTAAGTTCTCCTCCTTTTATTATCTTGAACAAGGCTTCAAAATACTCCAAAAAAAAGACTTCAACCTACTTAGAACCATACGTTTGGTACTCATACTAAACTTCTGCAGCCTATAGATCATAGTACAAGTTATCGCCATTGATTGTGAATCGTGAGGAGCTACCACGGTTCAGAGACTTAGAGTGAACTCCTAACATTTGAAGTATTACCACGGTTCATATGTACTTCACTTTGAAATCTTATTATTATATAAGCTTCACTTTAGGCAATTGGCTAATGAATCTTTGCATGAGACTTGGGCGAGGTTTAAACAGAAGTTGACTCAATTTCCAAACCATAAGATAACTGATGAACACTTGATGGAAAAATTCTACAAAGCCTTGAACTCACTTACAAATCCAATAGTGGATAATGCAGCATGAGGAGATTTAATGGAGCTCACCTTTATCGCTTACTTTCTCATAAGAGAGGTTGTTGATATGCTAGCCTTCTGTTAGCACATTTAAGAATTTTAACTTGAAATAATTGTAAGTTCTTAAGTAACTACTGTTGTTTTTTATTATATTTCATGTGATTTTGTAGGAAAGTTAGGATGCATGGAAATATATGAAAGCTACATCAAGAAGGATGTTTTTTGGTGAAAATAACTGAGTTTTGAAACTTCACCTGACGACATGGTCTGATAAGCTATCAGATCTCTAATAAGCCGTTAGACATGTCGTCACATTGAGGTAGAGAACAATAAAATAGAGACATATCTGACGATATGTCTAATAAGCTATCAGATCTCTGATAAGTCGTGATACATGTGGTCACACTAAAGCAGAACACAATAAAATTGAAGCATTTCTGACGATAACTTTTGATAGGTTGTCAGACTTTTAATAAGCCATCATAGTTGGCGTCACACTGAAGAAGGTCTAACAACATTCTCTGATAAGCTATCATCTTTGTGATAAGCTATTAGACATGTCGTTAGCTAAAGGAGAAAAAGCTAAGTTTTAATTTCAACTTTTTCTTAATGTACGGATATAAATAGTGGCTTTTAGGGTTTCATTGAGTATCTTGAACTTATTCTAAAATCTAGTTCACCTCTCTTTGAGGCTCTGAACTTGGAATTTAATTTTCAACTCTTTGATTGGGTTTTAGGAAATATCTCTTGAACTTGGAAGAGACTTAACTTCAGACTTCATATTTTGTAAGTTTAATTTCTTTGAATGATGAATACAATTGTTGCTATCTGTTTCTATATCATGTGGAACTAAAACCCATAACTAGTGTTATGGGATCTATGATTATTCCTCCAAGGATTTAATCGTTGGTTAGGGTTTGAGTGATTGTGGGAACATCTTGATAATTCCATTGTAATGATTGTTTTCTATTGGTAGCAAACAATAGATCTAGCCTTATGTTGATTTGCCCGAACTGAGAAATAAACTAAAGGTAGCGAATTATCAATGAGGATTTGAGAAGGTTAAGTTCTTATCTAGTGATTAATGTTGTAACAAGATTGATCAACTCGAGATAAAATCAGTATGAATAGAATGTTTTCCTAAGTTTGAGAGAATTGGGGAGTTTAACATCTAGGTAGGTTGAGAAACACTTAGATGGACTGTTGAAACTGATGATTTGGTGTTTCCCACAAATCATGAGAACCCAATACTACAGTTATTATTTAATAAGGATTAATAATGATAGTATTCACAACCCTAGTTTCTCTCTATCATTGATTTGAACCATTGAAATTTTAGCTTTGAGTTCTGAGCGAGTTAAAACTTTAACGATTGTCTAATTGATACAAACCCCCCAATTAAAGAAAACCATTACCTATTAGTCTGGTTATTCACAAATAGACTTGATTAACATCATATTCCTTGTGGTATTCGACCCCAACCTAGCTAGGTTATATATTTGACAATGACCGCTTACTTTCTCATAAGAGAGGTGTAATTTGGGCGTATCAAAAAGCCTCTAATTTTTCTTAACTGTGGAGTTGATAGGACAATCCCCTAACTAACTTCATCTATAAAAATAATAAATCTAATGCAATAATAAAATAAGGAACATCCTCGAATGATGGGGACTCACTTCTAAATCTACTACTGCTGGCTGAATTTGAACTGCCAATGGTGCTCAGGATCTATTCTTCTGAATCTATGGTATAAGAGACCATAGTGCAAGAGAAAAGTATGCGTCAGTACATGAGAATGTACTGGTGTGCTAACTGAAGTAAGGGTGAATGCAAAGGTTCATATGCATGAACTGTAACTAAGTAACGTGAACTTGGCTGAGTAAGAATACATGCATGAGAACATAAATTATAAAGTAGAGTTGTAATGACACTTAATATTGAGTTTTAATAATTGGATTACTGATAACTGAGTCTACTAGTATTATATTACTAATGATTGTTGTGGGGTTGATCCTATAGAATGGGTGACCCCTGGGATCAGGCCTATATAGTTGGTGATCCATGAATCTACTGATACTATACTGATTGACTGTATCTAACAGTCCTGAATCTGTAGAACTATCTTAGTTCTTTACTGAGCTGAGTGTCTGTATCTAATAATCTAATTTTTTAAATTCTAAACTGAATTTTATTCTGAAGACTAAGACTAAAACTGAGACTGTGGGAGGTAGTCATCTAACCGACATGCCCCAAATCTGAACTAGTAGGGTCCAACCTGTAACCCTATCTGGAAGGGTGCTAGTACTGTGCCACAGGTAAAGACACTACTGTGGTTAAGCCTATCTGAAGGGTGACCCTGAGAAGGATGTCAAGCCTAATCTATCGAGTGACCCTGGGAGGTAGCCAAGCCTTAATCTGACAGGTGACTCCTCATCCTTTGTTGGCTAAGCAGTTCTAGAGTACAGGGAGTACTACTAATGACTCTCTAACTGATGGGGAAGTCATCATCCCTTCTCTCGCTCGGTGCTGAATACTACTCCCAACAAAATAGACACTGAACTGAGTCTTTGACTGTACTACACTAAGCTGAATCTGTTACTGATCATGTTACCTGACTGATCTAACTGAGTTCACTAGGTTTTGTTGAATGATGGAATACTACTGAATTATGTTATCTGGCTGAATGTTACTGAGTTCTGTACTGATTACTGAAACTGGATAGGACTGATACTGAGACTACTGAGTTTTCCTAGATTTTATAACTGACTGAATTCTATTGATCTTGGCATGACTGAGATTATCATAAAACTGACACTGGCTCTAGGTAAACAACTAAATTGTTGGGTATTGAATACCCTCAGGACTCAATAGCATAAATTAATAAGACATGGGAATTCTTGAAACAACATGACAATAGTCAGTCACTCACAATACAATCAATGAAGCATTTTATCAAGTACTTGAAAGTCATAAACTTGTGAATGTATAAGGATGCAAACTAATAGCTCATAGTTCATTCAATAAGGTCTTTCATCAAACACTCAGCATGCACTAACTTATACATAAGTGGGGATTTCTTGTCAACATGTTGTAATGACTCTATCTCATTCACATAGGAATTTTATCAAACATAAGGGGAGC
>NW_025884413.1:0-1016 GCF_002878395.1 Capsicum annuum
TTTATGCTTTCAATTATGAATGTTGTTGATTATTTCATAAGCATGAGAAGCTAAAAATCCATAGCAAGGGTTGTGGATACCCTAGCAGATTAATGAAGTAGGGGAAGTGCTATCATTATTCTAAACCGATACCCATGCATGTATTGCTTTATCTTCAATATAATAGTTTTCTTAATGGGTGCACTTGTTAGGATCTCATCTAGATTATTGATACTTACTCCAAAAGAGGAGTAGTGACTAGGAAAAGATAAAGACAATGATAATTTAGAGTTTAACTATCGATCCACGCTTCTATGTTTTAGCTTAATAAGATGGTTAGGTTTCATCTAATAACTAGAGACTCAAAAGTTAATAGTTAATAGGGATCAAGATAAAGGTTAGTAAAGCAAAATCCTGAGACTCAAATGGTAAAGATTGAAATTTTTCTACTCATCCACAAAACTGTCGAAGGTACATAACTTATCGATTTTGTATTCAAGGTATCAGGTTGGTTCAACATAGCATGATAAGCCTACAGAGTTGAGAATCCAGGGGGAACACAATTCTAGTGTTCACTTACAACTGATTACAATCAAAGTTGATATTTTCTACTTGTTCGATATTACTATTCAACCCCCCCCCCCCATTTACTTTACCAGTTTTGTCTATTGATTACAATAGCTGAGAGCCATGAGTCAACATATTACCTTAGGATTCAAACCCAATATTTGTTGGGTTACTATATTTGACAGCGACTATATCATCTTTTAAGAAAAGATATAGCTTGGAACATCACCAAATTTTGGCACCATTATTGGGGAATACGGTGTTGATTTGTGAATTGAAGTTGTTGCAGTTTTTGGGTTTTCTTTTTGTTTTTGATCTTAGTTGGGCATACATTGGTGTATGCCTATCACACAGAGTAGAGGAGATCCCTTACTCCTAGTGAATCCAAATCTAGAGAGGATCCTACAAACACCTAGTGGGATAGTGGAAAAAACAAAGAGATGATCTTACTAAAGGGGTTCGTGATGTTG
>NW_025884414.1:0-2849 GCF_002878395.1 Capsicum annuum
GAGCAAGAATCATATACTGATGATGAGATTGATGTTGATCAACCCTTGAAGATTTCCCAACCAACCAAACCAACCATGAGAGATGATGCTAAGATTGGGGAAATGGTGCTAGAGGTAAAAGAAGAAATCAAGCACAATCCTTGTGAAGACTCTAGTCCATTTTGGGGTAAAGATACTAATAGGGATGCTACTTCGGAAGTAAGAGTTAGTCCTCATTCGAACCACTTTTCAACATTATGCATGGTAGATGTGATGAAAGTCGAATCACCCAAGCAAATGATGAATGTTGAAAATGAGGAGGAAAATTCTTACATTTTAGAGTTTATCTTTCCAAAAGGGTATACCACAACCCCAATTGTAAAAGCCAAGAAGCCTAAAGATCGATGTCCATTTAGTGGATTTTTAAGATCCTCACTTCTTCCCAATGACCCCACACAAAATTTTAATGCAAAATTAGGCAAGCGGTTCAAGTCTTCAAAGTGGCATGATAGAACATTCCTTACCATGCCCTCACCTTTGCCCAACGGACCTAAAAGAAGTAAATATCAAAAGATGGGCTGACAATTCAAATCATCTAAGTAGAGGGATAAAGGATGATTGAATAATGTCGTGTCGTGACACTAAATTAGGCGCTGCTTGGGAGGCAACCCAAGGTATTTTGTTGTTTGTATTCGTATTATGTGATTGATATCAGATCTTTACACCCATGGTGCCACAGGTATGTTTCTAACTCTCTTGTTTTGGTTTGACACATTAAGGACCTTGTATGATTTTATGTTGAGGATGGCGCTAATTGTGGGTGTTGATATCCTATTGGGGTTTTTGTTGTTGTGCCTCTTTTCGCCGGAGTCTTGTTCCTAGTAGAGCCGACATGTTTAGGCGTATTGTGATTTGTTGTAAAATGTTGTAATTGAATAGGAGAAATATAAGTACCTTAGGAAATTAACATATTTTTGTTGATTTTTGAGCACCTCTCCAATGGTCTAAAGATTTAAATGTGTGATTTGCTTCTAAGTGTTACCACTGTGTATCTTTGTATGGCATTAGTTCTAGTGACACAATAATTATTGCTAAACAGCTACATGAACTGGATAAGTAGTAACTGGTGATATACTGGTGTGCCATATGCGTGTGAGATTTTATTTAGTTCTCTCTATATGTTGGATTCAGAACTTGCCTGGTTAGTCTTACCTGGGTTGAAGGATAGGGTTTAGGAATGGATCATAGGTTGTTTTGATAGTAGCCCACTTTTAGTCTAAACGACCTTCCCTGTATGTAGAATATCCCTTGATCCCTGCTTTGAGCCTGCTTAGCCTGTTTCTTTTTATAACACCTGTCACCTTCCCATTTATATCACAATAAACCTATTTTGGCCCTGGTCCTCCTTGGACACTGTGCACCTTGACTTAGGCAAATGGCCTAAGTTGAGGGTCGCTATTATAGGGGTGTGTGATACAGAATGAGTATGTAGAAAGGTAGAATAAAAGAAAAGAATAAAAAGCGGGGTGCAGTGGAAAAGAGCAAGAAAAAGAAAAGTTGTGAAAAAAATAAGTGATTGTGGAAAAGAACGCACCCATCCTGAATAAGTGTGATCAAGAAAAGAGAAGAATAGAAAAAGGCTAATAAGTGAAACCCCAAAAAGCTAGTGTAGTGTCAAGGAGGCTGAGTCACTTTAAATATCATTGAGTATCATACCACCCCCTAGCCTGTATTACAAGCCAAAGAGAAGACCTATAGTGATCCTAGCTGACCTATCTAACGATCTGGGTAATGAAAATAAGAGAAAGCCTATGGTATTCTACATAGATTGATTGGAACTTTATTCTGAGAGTGAGTGTTTTTTTTATTGTCCCCATTGTACATATATGATTACTGATATAAGAAAAGGGGGATTTCTTTGCTGTGAGGGCACATCAGATATGTTGCTAGTTGCTAACTTGTTCGGATAGTGTAATACTTGTCTATGCATGGTTGTTATAGCTGAATTAATGTCATATCTTGATTTCTATGTGTCGCACTGTTGTTCTTCAATAATATGCACAGTTGTTATTTTTAAATTAATTGACCTTGGAGATGTTATGATTGACTGCCAAATGTACTTTGTATTCTCTTAGTTGTGTTTGAGTTGCTTGATAATGCATCATGCATAGCACATCTTAATGAAGAATTCATAAAGGAGATAGAACAAAGCAAACTTCATCAAAGTTTTTCTACATACATAAGCTACAAAATAATGGAGATATCAACGTGCAACAGATTCGTTCAAGTGAAAATATAGTTGATTTATTTACCAAGTCTTCTCCAATTACAACTTTTAAGAAGATGGTGCACAAGATCAAGATACAAAGGTTCAAGGATGTTCTCATTAGAAGGAGTTAGTACGTGCGGTACTATTTTCCCCTTACGAGGTTTTTTCCCACTGGGTTTTCCTTGTAAGTTTTTTAATTAGGCAGCCGATATGCATATTGTTAGAGATGTGTACTCTTTTTCCTTCACTAGATTTTTTTCCTAATAGGTTTTTTTTAGTAAGGCTTTAAAGAGGCTCATTATCTATCTAGACATTTAAGGGGGAGTATTATAAATGTTATCACATTCACCCCAGGATCACATGTCAAAATCAAAGAGGAGCTGATGACATTTGTGATAAGTCGTCAGCCTCCTGATAAGGTGTCACGAATGGAGTCACCTGTCCGAGAAATTACTGTACTCTATGATTTTGTTTCCATAATTAGGGTGAACTATTTAAATCATTGTTTAGGGTTTTCTAAGTAGGGGCCGAACATATTTTGGAAGACACGTATTTTGTTACTTTTCTCTCTAGTTTCTTGGCTTGAAAAACAATTAACTTT
>NW_025884415.1:0-1258 GCF_002878395.1 Capsicum annuum
TCAGTCATTTCTGAAATAGGAACCAAGAAACAATAAGAATGATATTTTCATTCAATGCGACAACTTATATCGCAATTTATTGTAGAAGTCACGATCTGTTTATAAAAAATTAGGAACTTTTAAGACTAGAATTATAACAAGCCTAATTTATAATTAAAGTAATTTTAGTGCAACAGTAAACACCTTAATACATGTATACTACAATTTGCACTTGTACTTAGAAGTCAGTACCATACAACTACCAAAAAAAATTAAAGGATCCATTTCAACAAAGCAGTACATGTACTGAACAATACCATTACTTATAAATATTTTCCTTTTTGTTTTTTAACACAAAAGGGTACATCATTAAAGTAAAAAAAAAAATTCTTACTACACAACAACAAAACAGTACATCAATCTTGACAGTACTATTACTTATTAAATATTTCCCTTGTCCCAAGACAAAAAGATACTCCTCCATTTCAGAATAAGTGAATTGTTGGGGTATTTATTAGTGTTTCAAAATAAGTGAATCATTAAATTTTTTTTCAAATTTGCCCTTATGATTTGACAACCAATTAACTTTTGAAAAGGTATTACAAGGTCAACTTTTTCTTTTTCTGAGGTAAAAATGAAAAGTTGTGTTAAATTTATGTCTTTAATGCTTTTTCCTTAATAGGTGTGTCAAATTTCAACAATTCATTTATTATGAAACGGAGAGAGTACATCATTAAAGTAAAAAAAAAAACTTTAATTTTCTTATTAAAAGAAAAAAGGAAGAAAAGGAAGGTTGTTCTTCTTCTTCATCAGAACACAACGTCTTTCAACCCCTCCCCCTTTTTTAATTACTAGAGGCTTTAAAAGTATTTTGCATCCATAACGACAATCACAACAACAAATAATGTGAAAGTTTAAAAAAAATTGACGTGTACGTCAATCGGAGTTGTGGTGCGCCCAACTATAGTGGTGAGCGGCGGTGGCGCTCGACTGGAGTACAATGACGCGTCTGACTGGATTATTCAATTTATATCTGGTCAGCAATTTTTTTACAGGTGCATACAACATCGATTTTCTATTTCTACTCTTCAAATCTATATATTTTGTGTAAAATTAGGGCAATAATCCGGTCTCTGATTCGAAGCAAAAACATTGTGTACCTTGATATTTTGCAGCGGAAAATGTTGGATTCGCAATCAAAAGATCTGTCCCAAATCTACTTTGAATCACTTGGAAACAAAGTTGTAGAATCACAAACTAAATGCCTTAATTATTAACT
>NW_025884415.1:1358-1973 GCF_002878395.1 Capsicum annuum
TTTTCCCCCTTAATTTTTCAGATAATTCAAAAATAAATAAAATCGGGTCGGGTCGGTCCATATGGGTGACCCATGACCCGTAATTCAACAGTTTCCTTTCTATTGTATCTTCAGTATTTTTTATATTTTCTAACTTTTGTGTAATTTTTTCACTTCCTTCTATCCAATCAGTTTTCTTTCTTATTTTATTAGTAACTCTTTTTGCTCTTACTTTCTGTTTACATGGTGTTGTAAACCACCAATCCATTCTAGTTATTATATGTGGGTATAATTTATCTAAAAACGGCATTCCTAAAAGTATATCTTTTGATGTTAGCTCATAGTCTTTTCTAGAGTATCCTCTTCTATTAGATCAATCTACATATGTATTTATTTTTATGTAATGTATTTTTTGAATATTATTGATTGGAATAATTTTTATTTTTATCTTCTTGACTTAAGATGTTTTATTAATTCATATTCTAGATTAGATATTATTGTAATTAAATTATCTAGTGTTTTAAGATCCTCGTTAGTATTATGTAACCTTTTGTATTCTAGGTATAAACTATATAGTTGGGTTTCGATTTCTTTTAATGATTTATTCTTTTCGTAAGATGTATCCATTAATTTATG
>NW_025884416.1:0-3087 GCF_002878395.1 Capsicum annuum
TAATAGACGAAAAAACATATGAAAATCAAGAAAGATCAAAAATAAAAGTAGTATTCTCTAATTTAGGAATAAGATATAAGAAATTAGGTGAACATTTATATTTAATGTTAGAAAAAAAAGAATTAAAATTAGAAGATAAGTTGGTAGCCATGGTAAGAATAGAAAGAGAAAACGAAGAGATAGACAGAAAAAAGAAAATAGATAAAATAAAACAATAAACCACAGAAGAAATACAAAAAATAGAAGGAACTAAAAATAGTAGGATTGCTGATTTAGAAAAAGAACTAAAAATACTAAAAGACCTGTATGAAAAAAGACAAAAAAGAAAAAGAAGAAAAAATATAAAGAACAAAAATTATTAAACGAGATAAATCAATTTAAATAAAAATTAGAAATAAAAAATAAAGAATCAGAAACCAGTGAATTAGAAATAAATACAATAGATGCTGAAGAAACAGATAATTATGATTCGGAAGGTAGTGAAACATATACAGAAATTCTAGAAAATATAGAAAAACTAGAAATTAATGAAGAACAAGAAGTAATTAATAAAGAAAATCTAAAACTAATAAATACAGAAGTAAATACTCTAGATAAAAATATAATACCTAGTACATCAGAAATAAGAAAACCAACCTATAATTACAAAAATAAGTTTAAAAGATATAATCCAAAGGATGAATATAATAAATGGACACCAAAATAAATAATTAATTACAACTTTTTAGATTTAGACTGTGTAATAGAAACAAATAAAACAATACAATTATGGGTAGGATATATGTCAAAACTTTATTAAATAATAAATAGATACAACAAAACACGCCAGAATATATAGAAAAGCTATTAATAGGAATAGTAAAATTATGGGTTTTAAACCTAGACGAAGCAAGTAAAAAAGTATTAAGATTTGATAATAAAATAGAAGGAACATCAACAACTACTAAAATATCACCAACAAAAATATTGAAAAAATATGAAATAGCTATAAGAGATAAATTTAGTAGTATGACAATAGAAGAAGCAGAACAAAATAAAGAAAAAGATATAAATAAAAATTTAATGTTAAAACTAGCAATATGTAGTATGTGCTATATAGATGAGTATACGTGCGCATTTAAAGAATATTATTATAAAGGAACATATAATACAGAAGAAAGTAAAGAAATGAGAAGATTATATTTTAGTAAATTACCCGAACCATTTAGTTCAAAAATAATAAAGAGTTGGGATGAAACAAAAATAGTAGATACCCTAAGAGCAAGAATAAAAGTTTTACATCAATGGTATAGAAATCTATGTGAAAAATATAGAGAAGAAATAAAAATGAAAAAAAAATTAATAAGAAATTTAGCATGTTGCAAAGATAAAATAGCACCTCAATTTGGATGTGAAGAAAGATATTATAAGAAAAGAAAAGGACATAAAAAATATAAGAAATACAAGAAATCGAAATATAAGTATAAGAAACCAAGAAAAAGATATTATGTAAAAAAATTATAAACATAAAAGACCATATAGGAAAAAAAAATCTATAAAAGAATGTACTTGTTATAATTGTGAAAAACTAGGACATTTAGCTAGATGTCGTGAGCTGGGGGTCTATCGGAAATAGTCTCTCTACCTCATCGGAGGTAGTGGTATGGACTGCGTACATCTTACCCTCCCCAGACCCCACTATGGGGAATACACTGGGTTTATTGTTGTTGTTAGGACATTTAGCTAGAGATTGTAAAATGCCTAAAAATTCAAAAAAGAAACAAATATCAGAAATAAAAATAGAATATACTGAATATATGCAAATAGATTATATAGATTACTAATTAGAAAGTGAAGATAGTATATATGAAATTTCGGAGAATGAAACAGATAATGAAATAATAGTGAATTAGATGAATCAAATGACTGAAGAAGATATAAAAATGAACCAAATAACTGAAGAAGATATAAAAATAATAACACAAGAAGAATATTTAAATGAAAAAGGAACAAATCAAAAAATAATATTTGATAATAATATATTTGACGAAATAAAAGGAAAAGAGTTAGACGTAAGTGTAGAAAAAATATTTAAAATACCAATAATAAAAAATATATTTAGCAGAAAAACGGAAGAATACTACGTAGTAAGCCAACAAGAACATGTAATAGACTGTAGATATGCAAAAGGAAGAGTTAGTACACCACTAGTAATAAAAATAATAATTAATAAAGAAATAAACAACATAAAAAGCAAAGATACAATAAAATATGTACACCTTGGAGGAATAGAGATATTAATAAAAACATGTTTTAGAGAAGTAATAGATAAACCAATAGAATTATATTTAGTAGATGATAGAATTATAAAATCTATAGAAAAAGGTATACTAACTGCTATAAAAGAAAATTTAATAAACCAAAAATTTAAATTTATAATAAGTGTGAATTATTCAGTAGCAATAACAGATAAAAATATATATAAATCATTAGTAAATATTGAAAAATATCAGGAATAGAACTAACCCCAGGAAGTAAAATATTTACAGCAAGATGTAAAAATCTATATATATTAACAACAAAACATAAAATAACAGGAAAAAATAAAATTAATAAAATACAAATAGAAAGTTTTTTTGAACAATTAGTAAAAACAATTGATAATAATGATTATGATTACAAAAATATAGACATAGAAGAAGATTTAAAAATAATAAATGATAGAATAAGTACATCAAAAAGAATAGCTCATGAAAAACCAGAATCATCAAACTGATCAAAAAGAACAAGTTATGAAAAAACTTCAATAGTTAATTTAAACCAATATTACATAACAGGAACAATAAATGAAAAAAAGTATCTAATACTCTTAAAAACAGGACAAGAAGAAAATTATATAGCAAAATATCTAGTAAAAAGTGAAGAAATAAAATCTAATAGTAATATATGCCCAAATCTACCAAGGAGTCTAATAAACATTAAAGCTACGGCATAAAACGAAATAATAATAGAAGTTAGAAAAATAAAAATAGAATTTGAATTAAAAGAAGAAATACAAAAAGCAGATATAATATTAGGAATAAAATGGTCAGAACAAGTAAAACCATA
>NW_025884417.1:0-1023 GCF_002878395.1 Capsicum annuum
ATCGGAAATTTACTAAAGTAAAAGGTACATGTCATGATAAACTTGGAGTTTGCTAGAATAAAAGTTCATAAATTGACATGACCGACTGTAGGGGTTGGAAGTAGTATATATTTGGATTTATACTACTAGTAATAGATACCCCCTACATTTGGAAGTAGTATATATTTGGATTTATTTAATTAATTTATTAATTATGATAAAATTAGATTTAGATATCCACCAAAATATTATAAATATTGTTTAGATGAATAACGTACAAAAATTATAAAAATATAAAGAATTAAAATAAATAATATCTGAAAAATGTAAAGAATTAAAAATAAGGATAGAAAGACTACAGTATAACATAATTGTCAGAGTTAGTAAAAATTTAATAAATGCACAAAAAGAAGAAATATCAAATTTAGAATCAACAATAGATAGTCTAGAATATATATATATATATATATATATGTATAGATAGTCTAAAATATATATATATATATCAATATAACCTATATACATTTAAATAAAATAAACAAAGAAGAATTTATAATAGACGAAAACATATATGAAAATCACGAAGGATCAAAAATAAAAATAGTATTCTCTAATTTAAGAAGAAGATATAAGAAAATAGGTGAACATTTATATTTAATGTTAGAAAAAGAAGAATTAAAATTAGAAGATAAGTTGGCAGCCATCGTAAGAATAGAAAGAGAAAACGAAGAGATAGACAGAAAAAAGGAAATAGATAAAATAAAACAACAAACCACAGATGAAATACGAACAATAGAAGAAACTAAAAATAGTAGGATTGCTGAATTAGAAAAAGAACCACAAATGCTAAAAAATTTGTATAAAAAAAGACAGAAAGAAAAAGAAGAAAAAGATAAACAACAAAAATTATTAAACGAGATAAATCAATTCAAAGAAAAATTAGAAATAAAAAATAAAGAACCAAAAACCAGTGAATTAGAAATAAATACAATAGATGCTGAAGAAACAGATAATTATGATTCGGAAGATAGTGAAACATATACA
>NW_025884418.1:0-2259 GCF_002878395.1 Capsicum annuum
TCTACTAGTTGGTTGAACCCAACATTATCCAAAATACAATTTGTATATTGTTGAGAAATACATGATTTTCTGCTTCTTGATTATTTTTATCTTTACTAATCTTTGGTTGGTATTACCCAGGTGATAAGTAATGGGAAATTAGAAAGTGGAATACATAGAGTGGCAACCAATTCAGTGAGAGATAGAATATCTGTTGGATGCTTAACTAGTCCTGCCTGTAATGGAGAATGCATCATTGAGCCAGCAAGAGCACTTTTAAGTGAAACCAATCCTCCTAAATACAAGCCATTCTCCTGCACTGAGTACTTGAAGATTTTCTTCACTGACACTTCTGAATTTGAAGCTGCACTCAACCCATATAAGCTTTAATTTATTTATCCCTAAGGAATAAATGATGCGCTTCTAATTAGGGTAAGGCTGCATACAACAAACCCTTGTATTTCGACCTAAACCTGAACTCTGAACCTAGTAGTAACTTTAGTGCATCGGTCTGCTATATACCTCGAGGAGGTAATTGTGTGTGTTTTATGTTATGTTTTGATTTTGTGCATTTTCAGTTCCATGCTACAAATTATTTACTGTACTATTTTCTATGTATTATGATCGAGTTTGTGATATGAATTAAAAATTGGATAAATTACATAAATTCAAGAGACTATATTACCCAATATCCCTTGCCTTTTTAAAATTTACATAAAATCTCGATTTTCAACTTTACTCTTGATACATATCAACAAAACCCCCATCCTATTTTTACTCTACCATTTAACTTATTCAAGCTATTTTTTTTTTCAAAAATTTCCTTCCCTAAAATCTCTCCCTAATTATCATCAATTAAAACATCTTCCATCTTCAAGCTATTTTTTCGTCTTCAAAGATTTACTTCCCTAAAATCACTCTCAAACAAGTTAGCACTATGCAGGAATAGGACTATTTCTGCAAACATTATTTTAAATTTTCCCAACACTGGTCAACTTCACTAGTAGAAATTGTAATCGATCATGATGTTAAAACTAAAAATATGTATCCGGCACAGTTTACTAGTCGTTCTAATTAAAATTGTTGTCACGTTTTACTTTTTAAAAATTAATTTGAATAATTTTTAAAGCTAAATTAGATTGAGTTAGACTAATACAATTCAATATTAATTTTCTGAAAACATTTTTCATAGTGTAACCGTGATTCATATGAATGATACTTTTGTTATCAGTATATGGGTGATACATTTGTTGGCAGTGTATGAGTGATACAATTTGTTGTTAAATATTTGGTGATACATTTTATTGACAATGTATGAGTGATACATTTGCGGTCAGATTATTGATGATACATATGTCCTAAATGTTTCTATATCTATTATATTTTTTGATTTATTTATAAATTGGTGATACATTTTAGCATATAAATAAATGAATCATCTTTTAAATTGTGTTTTTCTTAGCATATTTATTTCAACTATAAAAAGGTATCACTAATATAATATATAACCTCTTAAAACTAATGCAGACAATATTAATATGAATCACAGAACTTTCATAAACATTTAATATGAATCATATAAATTTCAAACACACACTCTTTAAATATGAATCAGAAACTTCAAACTTCAACTTATATGTATTATGCTAAATGTATCATATATATTGAATATCTAATTTTGAAGAAAAAAAAAGAGATAATACATTAATATGACTCTAAACTTAACACCAAACTATAACTTTGACCTTAAACTTTGACAGTGCACAAATATGACCTCCGATCCTACGTGGCAAAACGCGTGTTCAACATGCAAAATTGGGTGCGTCCAGCTTAAAATCTAAGGGCATAATACATAAATATGACCGTAAACTTGACACCAAATTATAACTTTGACCTTAAACTTTGACAGTGCACAAATATGACCTTTAACTATTCAAAACTGCACAAATATGACCTTTAAATGACTTTTCACTATTATTTTTTCATTATTTTCGGCTCAAAGATTAAAATGGCATCTAATTTCTTTTGTCATTGCGGAAAAAGAGCAATATTGAAGATTATTAATTAGGTGGGTCAGCCTCATACAAAAAAACCGCGTGGGTATGTATAATTATTATAAAGCAGAGGATGAATTTAAGTTATATAATATATCTAAATATAATTTATTTAAATATTAAATTAAAGATGAAACTATACTAATAATAAAAAAAATTATAGTTTTAATTAAACATTGTTAAATTAACATTATTAAGGATAGTAGTAGTAGTATATTAAATTAAC
>NW_025884419.1:0-3219 GCF_002878395.1 Capsicum annuum
GTTATCCTGTAATAGCATGTGCATGGGATAGAAGCTTAAATTGTGAAAAATATTCGAAGTGTAAAAGAAGCTTAGTCTCATTTGTAGCTCTGAACTTTCGAGAATCTCATTCTCAGTTCTCCCAAACTCCGTTTTTAGATTTTTTTTATTGCGTTGCGATGGGGCAAGCCTATAGAACATATCGGGTGAGTTTCGGAATTTTTGGACATCGTTTAGGGTGCGTTTGATTTCCAAAACAGTAGCACCATGCGATATGCATACATCGTATGCTCCATCGCATGGTGGCAACATGTGATATAGCTGCGTCGCAAGAATTTTCAGCTCCTTGAATGGGGAGCAAGAACTTTAAGTGAAATCCTTACCTTAGTTGTTAGTGACATAAAATTTCAGCGTTATGCCATATAGCTCATGATATGTGCATCCATGTTTCTCATTTTGGTCTATCCTAAAGGAACCACCATGGGTTGTGTCCATGCCGAATGACCCTTTACTTATGATCCAGGCACTTGATATCAGGAGCACTTCGTGTCTATTCTATCGTATCTTTACTTTATGTCCCTCCTCAAGTAGTGCTATAAGTATGAGTGATGGTCTGATGATGTTGTTTCCATTCATGATGTGTATGCTCGGGTCCCTTAATGACCTTCCATGTGTTCTTATGATGGTGTTTGTGGAAGCGTAGTTGTGTTTTAGGTATGAGAGTAGATGTTCTTGAAGGTGAGAAATTTGATGTGATTCTCGAGCTGGGGTTATAGGTGAAAGGAAAAGGAAGGAGATGAACTTTTGTTGTGCGAAATAGCTAAGAAGAAAAAAAAATGGTAAAACTAATTGTGAGAGTGATTGAAATTTATTGATCGCGGTGAGGAAAGATCCTTGTAGTGGGTGTAGTAATTACAGGCTTAAATTTTTGTGTTGGGTGAAGAAATAAACCAATGTGCTATGTGGTTAGTATTCCATGAATTAAGACTTGAGTTGTTGGATTATAGTGATGAGGTGAGATGATCCCTGAATATGATGTAGAATACAGGGTCTGTAGTTTAAGTTAGCACCTTTTCCTCTGAGTGAGGCTTCAACATTGAAGTATATTACAGCGGGAATCAAATTTGTGTTGATAGATGTGTATGGGGAAAATTGTAAGTCGGGAACGATGAGGCATGCATTTTATTGTTTGGGGCGTAGAAAATTAGTTTCCTCAAGCTTAAGTCTTTTCATTGTATCTTGTAAGATGGAGAATGCTAATATTCTTATGTCCCGCGAGAATCTTGTCTCATGAATTGTACCAATCTTAATCAGGTCGAGGATTCTTAGGAATAATTCATGTCTTGCAATGCTTTGATCATGTGCCATAAAATACATGCCAAGATCATGTCGATGTCATGTTTCGTTATCTCATGTTTCGTGCGTTCACGTTTCGCTAGGATTTATCATGAAACTTATCCATTGCCTTCACATATTTTGTCGAGGCAAAATATCCAATGTGAGGCTATGTTCTATATTCTACACTCTTAAAGCTTCAAAAGGTCCCTACCCATCATTCGGGGACGAATGATCCTAAGGGGGAGATAATGTAACATCCCGTACTTTCGGGATAGAATCAAGACCGTCGTCCTTATGCGTATAGACCCGAACTAGATGATTCCTTGTTAATATATGTGTGGTGATCAATCCTATAGTGTAATAATACCTTCGAATATGAATTGAGTTCACAAAAATCCCCTAACTCTAAGACGAGTTGAAAACATTTCAATCGAATAAGTTTTAGTGGATATTGAAACTTGGGTCAATTTCTATCGACCATAACTCCTAGAATATGATGAATTAGAGGACCTATTATATATCAAATGAAAGGTCTTCGAATAAGCTTTCTAACAATACCAATTTTGCCTAAATACGATATCCGAGCTAAACGTTATGACCATTTTAGTCACTGAGACAGTAGCAGCATGCGATAAGCGTGCGACGCACACCCTATCGCACGCTCCAAATTTTCAGCTTCTGTTTCCGCGTTTTTAAGGGCAAAATGGATATTTTCAGCCCCCCTTCTTCAGCTTAAACATGAGATTTTTATCCCAAATGACCTCATTATTGATATTTTCATCAAATTACTCCAATAACACTCTCTAGAGTTTCAAACAAAAAAAATCCGCATAACTCAAGATTTAACCATGGGTTTTCAAAACAAATTGAAGATTTGGAATCCCCAAGTCGAGGGCATCAAGAAGCACCCTTTGAATTCCGAAATAGAGGTACGTGGGGTTATCCTAAAACTCTCATGGGCTAAAAATTCATGTTTTAAGAATGGGGATTTTGAAATTATGAATATAAACATGTTTTACAAGTTTCAATGATATTGATTTTGTCTTTAGGCCTCTCCCCGAAGTGATTTGATATATTATATATGTACATGCATGTGTTACGAAAAGATGATAACTTGAGAGCATGAATTATATGGAATCCCTCTCTTGATATGATTTTGTTTTAAATTTTCAAATGATGTGAATTGTTTGAAAATCATCTTGAAAAGCATGACATGAAATGTTTTGAAAATTGTAATGATTGGATATGATTTTGACTTGCAAGGAGAGGGTTGTTTATGTTGAAATATGTTGAATATAATGGTTGAATGGAAGATTGATGTGATACTAATGACTTGCAAACAGAATATGAGATGTGATTGAATTAAATAAAGTTTGAATGCATTGATTTTACATGAGATAGGTGGATGTTGGAAGAAGGCGTTTGAGTGAAAGGGCTTATCGCTGGAAACCGTGTTTGCTGACGTAGGAATTTGGTACCTTGCTTTGTGATCTTGTGTACCTGATATTATGTCATCCCAAATTCGGACTATGGTTAGGAGCCCTGCTTTGTAATCTTGTGCACTACCATACTTGATTGGGTCGAGACACCCTGTTGTGTGATCTTGTATGTCTTTCCCTCATGTATACTCTAATCTCGGCGGCAACCGAGATTTGAAAGTTGGTGAAAATGTGATATTGTAGGGTATGCCACCTAACTCAGCTGCATTGCATTGTTGTTGGAAAATTATTACATTATGCCCATGTGTTTTCAAATGATTTGATACGAAACTGCTTTATAATGGCTCTTACTTATATTTTGTAAAAATATTGTATTTTTGTTTTGGATTACTCTGCGTACCAGTACATATGTATTGGTCCCCCCCTCCTCCCTCCAGGTTTTGAGGCTCAGTCTAGGGGTCTA
>NW_025884420.1:0-1235 GCF_002878395.1 Capsicum annuum
TGGTTTTTTCTTTAAAGATTTGGCGGCATTATCTCTATGGGGTTCATGATGATATCTTTTCCAATCATAAGAGTCTTCAATATGTATTTACCCAATAAAAGTTAAATCTCCAGTAAAGGAGGTGGCTCGAGTTGTTGAAAGACTATGATATGAGTCTTCATTACCATCTCAGTAAGGCGAATGTAGTCACCGATGCTCTTAGTAGATTGTTCATGGAGAGTTTGGCCTATGTAGATAAGGATAAGGGGGAATTGGTGAAAGTCATTCATTGTTTGGCTAATCTTGGAGTTTGACTTGCAAATTCCGAGGATGGTGGTGTATTTATGCTTCCGGTATCTCAGTCGTCTCTTGTTATTGAGAAAAACGAAAAGCAAAAATTGGACCCCAACTTGATGATGATCAAGAGTAATGTAGGTCAACACAAAGTTGCAAACTTTGTGATTGGTGGTGATGGTATCTTGAGATACCAAGGTAGGCTATGTGTTTCTGATGTCGACAAATTGAGGGAAAGGGTCCGGACAGAGGCTCATGAATATCAATATGCAATACATCTCGGTTCAACCATAATGTATCATAATTTTAGAGAGTTCTATTGGTGGATCAATATAAAAAGTGATGTGGCTAGCTATGTAGCCAAGTGTATGGTGTGTCAACAAGTGAAAGTTGAGCGCATGAGGCCTGGCGGGTTGTACCAAGAAATTATGTTGCCCGAATGGAAGTGGGAGGAAATTAATATGGATTACATTACTGGTCTCCCTAAATCTTGGAATCAATATGATTATACATAGGTCATCATTGATAGAATGACTCAGTCCACTCACTTCTTTCTCGTGAGGACTAATTACTCATCAGAAGATTATGCCAAGTTGTATGTTGTGGAGATCGTGAAGTTGCATGGTGCTCCAATTTTGATCATCTCAGATTATGTTCCTTAATTTTCATCCAACTTTTGGAAGTCGTTCCAAAAGGGTTTGGGTACTAGAGTGTGCCCGAGTACCACATTCCACCCACAAATGGATAAGCAAGAGGAAAGGACCATCCAAACATTGAAGGATAAGCCGTAGTCTTATGTGATGATTATGGTGGTAGCTAGTATGACCACTTTCCTTTGATTGAGTTCACCTATAATAAAATTTATTACTCTAGTACTGGCATGGACCCTTTTGAGGCATTGTATGGTAGGAGGATCTCCTATTGGGTGGTATAAAGTTAGTGAGGGTAAATTGCTTTGCCCT
>NW_025884421.1:0-1218 GCF_002878395.1 Capsicum annuum
TGAATCTCGAATAATCAATGTAATCCGGATTCCGTTCATTCATAGAATGTTCGACTTCAATTGAGTCGGTGTCGACGAGGATGGCCTCATAATACCTTCTTGTCTTAATAGGATTTTTCGTATCCACAAAATTTTTGTCATTATAGACAGGCTTGATCAGTTGTTCTAATGGATATCCTTCATATGCTTTGTCTAAAGCAATGATGGCATTACCTGGGTGGTAATAAATTTGAATTCTTCTCTGATTGGAGAGGTTTGTTTGGGGGTGACCGCCGAGGGATCTACGGCCTGTGCAAAGGTCTCAGGGGCCTTCATTGCGTAACTCTGTTTGGTTTGAACCGATGTATTGGATGATTGCCCCTTATCAAAAGGCTTAGTTGTTTTCAAGTCAACCAATTTACTTGGCATTGGTGGAGTGAGCTTTGGAAATTCTGCCAAAGCCGAGTATTTGTTTGCAAATGGTGTCTGAAGTTCTGACTTCAATGTAGGCCTTTGAGGGACCGATGGCCTTAAAGGATTGGTTAATGCAGATGGAGGATCAAATGGTCTAGCCATTCGAGCTTGGTCTTGTCTGGTTTCTGCTGGGACTTTGCCCAGAGAGTAGGGTCTCATGTTGGCCCTGTAAAAATTCTCTTGTTAGAAAATCGGGAAGGGAATTATTTTCTCCTTTAATAAATTCAATCTGAAAATCAAAGCTAGATAGGAGAGCTTGCCATCTAGCAAATATTTGTTTTGAAACAAGATTTTTAACATTCTTTAGCAGATTTACAATCTACTCGAAGCAAAAATTCTTTATTAACAAGGTCATCTTGAAATTTTGTGATACATAGCACTATAGCTAAAATTTCTTTTTTAACCGTGCTGTAGTTTTTCTGTGCGGAATTCCATATTCCGGATGTGAATCTGACTAACTGTTCAGGGGAGCTTTCAGTGATTTTTTGTTTCAGTATGCCCCCATACCCAATATCAGAAGCATCGGTTTTGACTATCATGAAGGCTTCTGGGTTAGGAATACCTAGACACGGAAGATTCTGAACCAAGATTTTGATTTGGATGACTGCATTGGTTTGGTCAAGACTCCAAGGAACTGGGATTTTCTTAAGTCTTTTGTAAAGAGGTTCACAGACCTGCCTAATATGAGGGATAAAATCGGCAACATAATTGAGACTTCCTAAAAATCTCTGGAGCTGCGTTTTATCGGTAATTTCATTAGGGAAC
>NW_025884422.1:0-1216 GCF_002878395.1 Capsicum annuum
CAAACTATTATCAACAAGGTAAAATTTGTTGATAATAGTTTGAAAATTCTCCATCACAGCGTCTTCAGATAAGGCACGTTTGTTCATACATTTTAAACCACTCTATCAGCTTTCTCATGCTCTTATCAGTGTATGATAGTTGAGATAGGCAATAGGATATGTACTCGTATAGCCTAATATCTGCATAAAAGAGCATGTTAACATGCAGAAGTTTCTCTGGTGATAAATCAAATAGCAATTCAGAAACTCACTAAAATCTATTCATTCAAAGGTCTCCTAATTATAATTTTTCTTTTAAATTTTTGCAAAGGTACTCCTAGAAATATTATAAACACGCCTTCCATAATAGCATAAAATCTGAGTATGAAAGCAACTATAAGATGAAGCATCCACAAAGCTGTGGTACCAAATAGTACTGAAAGACCGGCAACTTCTAAAACAATCTCAAATAAGTATATCAGAACCTTTGAAACACGCAAAACCACAACACAAAGTTGACAACCACCACATCTTTGAAATGTAGATTACGCAGGATTAACTAGAGAAACAACTATAAAATCTAACAGTAAACTGCACGACTTGGCTACCAATAGCAAGTGGAGCAAGCTGGTATCGTGCTTTATCCACAAAACTGTGAAACCTCACAGAAAGTTGTGGTAAACCTCAATGTCAAGTTTAGTGGCAAAATTAAAGAGAAATACATAGTTTCATATTTAGTTTCAAGAAAGTATATGTAAACAGACCAAACCCAAGGGCAGAATAAATTCTTAAGCTTAGCATAGTGTAAACTTAGGGAACAGATATCGTTGCAAACTAAAAGGACCCAATATATTTTCTCTCTTGGCTTCTTCTAAATAGTTGATCATATTGCAAAAATTCTTCACGGATTTAAATCAAAATAATTTTCAAATTCCATACTAGTAACTCCACAAAATCTTTTGCAAATTTTCTCGAAAAGAGCTTCCATTTGCTTGTCCTAAAAATACAAACATTCCAATCAATTCTCTACAGAAGAGCCCAAAGAAGCAAGTCAAATTCATGGAACCTTCTTAATTAAAGCAATTAAAAATTGCATGATGTTGCAGAACGATTCTTCCTTCGAGTTCTAGCTAGATAACTTGCCAAGAATATCTTGAAGTAGGTTATAAATTGGATTGCTCCCTGTAAACATTAAGTTCAAAGAGAAAAAAATAGTAATATTTGATGTGTGTGTACA
>NW_025884423.1:0-1794 GCF_002878395.1 Capsicum annuum
AAGTACTTGTCGCGCCTATATTTTTAGACTCCATGCATAATATGTTTATTTATCTACGTTATTAAAAAATATTCCATTTAGAGTTGCTCTAACTTCTGTCTTGATCGTGTTGTTTGCAAAAAAGATTATTTAACAATTACTTGTCACTGGATAGATAGTAATTTTGTTATACAAAAACATATTCTAGCATTTTTATATGATGAAGATCGTAGGCACACTGGAAGATTTATTTCTAAAGTAGCAAAATATTATGGTATTGAAAGAGAAGTTTTATGTATAACTTTTGATAATGCATCTAATAACAAGACTATTGTTGAGTTGTTAAAAGTTGAACTTTATCCGCCGTTATGCGAAATATTTCATGTTAAGTGTGCTTGTTATATATATAATTTAATTGATGGTCTTGAATTTTTTGAGCTTTATATTGAAAAGGTCTGTCTTTCGGTTCGCTTTAATCAAGAAAATAATTGAAAAGGTAGAGTGAGAGAATTTAAAATCAAATATGAACAAAATGGACTTAGATCGATATTTATGCCTGAAGATTGTGATACTAGATGGAATGCTACTTATACTTATTTTAAAAACTTGTCTTGCTTATAAAGTTTCTATTACAATGACTTTTAATCAATATTTTAGTTCTTTTCCTGAGTGTATGCTACATGATTCTAATTAGGCGGCAATTACTAATCTTGTTAAATTTTTGGAAACATTTTATTTAGCTACGGTTGAATTCTCTGGTGCTTATTATCCTACTATTTGTAATATTTTAGCTTATTTAGATGACATTTCTTATTTGCTTAACGAATATAAGAATAAAGAAGGTTACAAAGAAGCTATTACTGTTATGATTGCTAAATTTTAAAAATATTTTTATCCGCTTTCCCCAATTTATTTGATTAGTGCTATAATAAATCCATGTATGAAATATAATACTATGGCCAAATTTAGTTCTACTAGAGAGGTATGCCCTTGCTTTGCACGGGGCCCAACACATAATTTTGCTATAAATCTAATATAATGATCAAGTTGCATATAAACATCAGTATAAACTAATTGTTGCATTATATAAAGTAGATACATTTCAATATATAAAAATATCAGTATCATGTGCCTATTGATATTGGTATATATACTATTTATAAATTCTACGATAGCAGATGCATTTTTCATATTGTGAGCAGTCAAGATCAAACACCTGTTAAATTAGATTTAATGATCAAATATTAGTATTCTAATAATGTGATTTAATGATATTGTACTAAATTATAACAAAACAACAACAATATAATTAATATATATCATTTCACAAATAATGTCAGGGTACATACTAAAACCAGCTCCAGTACTTCACCAACATATTCGTACTAAGATGTTTCAAATTGGATACTCTCCAAGTTTCTAACTCCCAAGATTTATAAATAAGAAAAACTATTTTTCACCAAGCAATATAGGAATTCATCACTGGATTTATCGGCAACAAGAACTAATAAAAATCACTCAATAACGAACCAGATGTAGGTACCAAACCAACATATTCAAATTCCAAAAGCCACTACAACGAACTCAATAATTAAATAACTCCATTAAAATTCTTACATATCACTTTTCTGTAATTTATATGTAGAAATTTCAACATTTTGTTGTATAAAGGGTAAACATGGGTCACATTTCTTTTAAAGGAAAAAGGTCCAAATTTTAGAGATTCATCTATTGTGACTTTTATTGCAGAACACTCGAAAGATGACAATGAAAATATCTGCAGCCTGAACTATGTAAGCTTTTGGATCCCTGGTT
>NW_025884424.1:0-4945 GCF_002878395.1 Capsicum annuum
TTCTTTAAACTATTAGTAATGTGGCTTATTAGTTGTCCTTACCCCCAAATTTATCAAATTTTTATCTATTTTATCATGTTTTCATGCTTCGGGGTTACATTTTAGATGAGTCTCATGTCATTTGCTAAGATTCAGTCCAGTTAGATGAGCGTTGTCTTTTATTGAGTAGCCTATTTCCATTCTAGTAGGGATATTAGATGGTTGATTTCTAGAGTTATTCTTATAGTTAAGGTACAGTGGAGGCATCACCCTATAGATGAGGATACTTAAGAGGTTGAGCTTGATATACATAGTAGTTATCCCTAATATTTACAAATTCAGGTATTTTTATTGTCCTTTCTTTGAGGACAAACTAGATTCATACTGGTGGATGATGTAATGACCTGACTTTTGGTGATTTGTGTGAAATATTTATTTCAGTATGATTTGATAATTTTACCCTTTTTCATAGTTGCATTATAGTATTTTCGGAGTGTTGGTATGCTTTGCACGCTTCCAATGTATTTTGATGTAATTTATGCGAGTTTGCAATTTTTTGGTGGCTTAAAAAGTCTTATAGTTGATTTTGATCAATATTTATTGATCTGTGTGTCATATAAAAAAACGGACTATACAAACAAATCTAGAACATTTATTTTAGGTTGGTATAATGATTGGTGTGACTTTACGACTTTTATATCTCATTTCGATCCTCTGTTTGAAAAGTGGTAAAAATAGGTCTGAGGTGTTAATTTTTTGTAAACAATATTTTTTTTGAAAATCTAATATCTCCATTGAGTTTGGAGCATCAAATTTAGTAGAATAGCATAGTTTTTTTGCATACTTGGGACTTCAAATAAATTCTTAGAGGTCTGTGGAGACTTAGAATTTCAAGTCTCCACAGCTGGTGCAGCAGCTAAAGCACCACTTTGTCCGCTTTAGCGGCGTGCACTAAAACTCCATTTGGTTGCTTTAGCAGCTAGCTACTAGCTGGGCAAGGGCACTTTAGTATCCCTAATTCACTTTAGCGGAAGGCGCTAAAGTAGCCCTTGCCCGTTTTAGCGGACTAGCACGCTAAGCGGGTACCGCTAAAGCCTTACTTGACCGCTTTAGTGACACCTGGGTATAAGTAATCTTTTTTTCTTAATTTTTTTCACCATTTTCGAGACTTGGAGCTTGGGAATCAAGTTTTTGGTTATTTTCTTTCATTTTTAAACTTGGGTAAGCTCTAAAACTCGTATTTCAACTACTTTTCTTTGATTCTATCATTTAATTCTTATTTAAATATAGATTTAAAGGTAAAATTTGGGGGTTTTGGTTTGAAAGTCCCAAATTATGATTTATTCAATTCAAACCCCCAAGTTCACTCTATTTTTACTTGGGTTTTCTCCTATAAGTTCCTTTAATATTAAAAAATTTATTTTTGGACTAAAATTTTAATTTTACCCTTCTTTTTTAAAAACCTGATTCGGAGGTTCATTTTTTATTCCACTAAAAAATAGGTAATATGAATATCATTGATTTTTTTTTATGCATAGATTCTGTATTTATATATTTTAGTTGATTTCGAATCCATTCGTGAGGGAAAAGCTCTGCTTAGAAGGTTCTTTGGTTTGGTTTTTAACATTCAAGGTAGGTTATGAATTAACTTTCTTCATATTGGGTTAAGTAGGTAGTAATAATATAAATTTATGCTATGGGTATGGAATTGCATCATGAAAAATATGTTTAGGTGATTTATGTGCTAGTGTGGAGACCTATGTGTATAATATTGGGTTGTTTGAGATATTAATTGCTATGTGTGATCATGTGGAGTCTAATATGTTGTTGTTGACCTGGTACTAATATATGTATTTTTGGTTACACTTTTTTTAGTGGAAAAGCCTAGATTTTGGGAATTATGTGGTATCAATGATATTTTTCTTGCATGTTCAACTTGATGGTTATGGATTATACTGGATCATGAATGTTTGATGGATTTGAGTGGATTCTTAGCTCACATGGTTGGTATATATCGATTGGATATTGGTTATTCTTATTTTGGTTAGTTGTGAGCATTGCATTATCATTCTCATTATATCTTATACTTTATACACCTGCTGTTATTGCATATTGTGCTTGATTTGTGTTTTATGTAATATATGTGATCATGAAATAGTGGTACCACTGTGAAAATACTGAAAACACTAGAAATACTGGGAACATTGGAAATACTAGCTTGTGACATCATTGTAGACCCTCTCCGAGGGATGTGCCAGAGAGAAATTATGGATATTGGTATTAGATATTTAATTTCATAGACCCTCTTCGAGGGATGTGCCAGCGAGGAATCATGTCTATTGAAATTGGATATTGATTGTATACGGGTTGACGAACCCTTCATGAGTCCTACATCTGTAGCTGAGTCCGGTAGGTATGGGTTGACGAACCTCTTATGAGTCCTATGTCTTGGTAAGTATATTCAAAGATTATGTGATGACCTCGTACATCATTGTCATCCTCATTATCTTCTTTTTTATTGTATTCCATATGTTGTGCTTGTTTTGTGATTGGATTTCTTTTTATGACTTGATATTTGTCTATTTACTCTATCTTCTTGTACTTGTATTCTGAGTATGTGTACACTTGTTCTTATTTCCTCTACCCATTGTTGTTATATGTGTATATAATAGAACTATTAGTAGAGGTGGTCTGGGATACCGTTTGGAACATTTTCTAATTGCAGCTGACATGCCCATAGTTTGTGTTTATATTCTTTACTTTCTACTTTACTTAGTTGGCCTATGATACCTACAAAGTATAAGTGGACCGTACTCATCCCTACTCCGCCCTTTCGGTGCAAATCTAGGTATGAGTGCTCCACACGAATAGCTAATTCAAGTGGCATTTGGAGTCTATTCGATGTAGGTTGATCTATGCATCCAGAGTTGACCACTACCTTTTCTTATCTAGAATATGTCTTATTATATTCATAGACAGAGTTGGTTCTTTTTTGGATATCTATGTATATTTTGACTTTGAATTGTGTTATGAGTCTTAAACTTTGACACCAAGTTCTGGAATTTGGTTTGGTATCTTGATTATGTTTCCACTTTTTCCATATATATTTGTGGTTTGACTCCGTTCTAAGGGTCTTGCCTTGAGTTTTGGTATATCTTTCATTTTATATCAGTTTGGGTTATAGACTTACTTGTCAAGGCTTACCGCGATAAGTGCCATCATAACCCTTGATTTTTGGGTTGTGGCAGTTGTGTTGTATCATGAAAAGATTTTGAGGAAAAAGAAAAAAAGTTAAAGTTGCCTTCAATTTTGAGGTCTTTTATCGACGAAAGTAGCAAAAAGTGGGCAATATAGTAGTTAGACATTTAACTCTGGTTGTTGGTTGAAATTAGTAGGGTGTTTTTGTAGAAATTTAAAAAATTGGATCATTTGTAACAATAAATAAATTAAGAATTGAAGTTGGAAAAAAAAATGAAAACAAGTAAAAACATGTTTTCATTTTCCCAAAAACAATTTGAAATTGGATTTGAAATTCTCATGGCCAAACACTTCAATTTTCACTAAAGTGAAATAATTTTTAGAAAAAGTGAAAAATTCTTATGGAATATATGTTTTTAATAAAGGGTTAAGATAAATTATGATAGGGAAAAGAAAAAGGTCCAAAACATGCTATCCACAAAATAATAAAAAAAGAATAAATAACGTTACTAGCCTTAATTTAAATATTTCCACCATCTCTTTCTACATTACCTACCATTAAATAATAAAGTTACTTTTCTTGGAACTATAATTTATAACAATCTTTTACTTAATTAATTATTTCCTCCCCACTCCCTGTGCCCTACTCCCTTCCCTCCCCATCCCCCATCCCCAACCCCACGCTCTCCAGGATCCATCCCCCCCCACCTAAAAATAAAAAATTTCTACCATTAAAATCATACTTAAAAGAATCAAATACTTCCTCTAATGTGTTACTATTTACAGGAAGCAAAAACTGTTACTTAGATTTTCTTATATGAATCGTTGATGACTTCATTACTTATCATATTTAAATTAATTCTAAATATTGATATATATTAACTTGTTTTATGAATAAAAAAAATAAATTATTAGAATTTAATACTTTCTCAATGTATCAATTAAGAGTAATTGCATATTATGAATTATACTAACTTTTATTATTATACAATATAATTAAGTTATTTATTTAATTATATAAGGATAGTAAATTTGTCAATTTAAAGTAAGAGTTACACACACATACATTTTCGCTTCTTAATTAATAGTTTAAAAATAGGGGAAAGGACATATCATTGCTACTTTGAAAAGAAATGACCCACAATTTGAAAATGTGGATAATTGGAGTCAGTCGGTTCAATTTATTTCTCTTTTTTTAGTCATTTGGCCCAATTGGACACATGCAATCTCTATACTCAATTGATACACTTTTATACCACATTGATACACTTTTTACATTAATACACTTTTTTAAAAAAAGAAAGAAAATTTTATGCAAGCACATGCAGTCCCTATATCCAATTGATACTCTTTTATACCACATTGATACACTTTTATAAAAAGAGAGAAGGAAAACCTATGCATGCATATGCAATGTCCATATACCTAATTGATACTCTCTTATACTAGATTGATACACTTTTATACCACATCAATACAATATATATACCACATAAATACACCTTTTACAGAGAAAATCTGTGCAAGTATATACAATAATTGCAACTAAAGATTGTATAGAATGTATAAAAATTATGTAATTATCATATAGAATGGGTATATAAACTGTAAAGTTATTGTAAAAAATATATTTTTTATGGTGTATACAAATTATATCATTGTTATATAAAAACATAAAAATAAAATAAATAGCTTCATCAACTAGCTAGAAAAGAATAACTACAAACTTATATTTGATTGTTTAAACAATAAAGAGCAATTTTTTTTT
>NW_025884425.1:0-1639 GCF_002878395.1 Capsicum annuum
CCTGATGACATTTATGACAAGGCGTCAAAAATGTGACAAGCTATAAAAAATGTCGTCACACAGAAGCTAGATTCTGCCTAAGGCTGACGACCTTCGTGATAGGGCGTCACAAATATGGTAATCTATCATGAATTTTGTCACTTAGGAGCTGGTTTCTACCTAAGGCTGACAACCTTCTTGATAGGGCATCACAAATATGGTAAGCTACCACGAATGTCATCACTTAGGAGCTAATTTCTGCCTAAGGCTGACGAACTTCATGATAGGGCGTCACAAATGTGGTACACTACCATGAATGTCGCCACTTAGGAGCTGGTTTCTTCCTAAGGCTGACGACCTTCATGATAGGGCGTCACAAATGTGGTAAGCTACCACGAATGTCGTCATACTATTTCCAGCCTAACATGCTAGAGTAAAATAGGAATAACTGTTTGCTCCGATATCGGATTTAGGAGAAATTTATATCGTTAAAAAGATAATTAAATTATATATCTGTTGATAGGTCATGACCTCAAAAATTTCTAGTATAATAAGAGATATGCTCATTTAAAGTTGACTATACCAATATCCTTCTCAAGAATTCAATCGGTAAGGAATGTTTTGATTCGTCTGATAGCTGGGACTTATTTGAAGCCTTAATATACATCTAACATACTCATAAAACTATAAAAGAACCATGATATGCTATGCATGAGCTTGGTCATGGCTCTAATAGTGGTTTGAATTTTTTTTGGGGTATTACAGTTTGAGACCCTGATTATTTTACAGAGAACAAGCATTTTTAAAAAGTTGTTTATCTTCAAAACACCACTTATCTATTTTTGAAGTAATCTCATATTTATCGTGAGGTGATAAAATGTGGGCTCTTGGGAGTTTTAACTTTCTAGGGATTCAAGCCACTCCATCAAGAAAAGAAGAAAGACGATAACAGTGTTGTATTCACGAGTTAGTACATTTTATGATATAAAGCGAAACAATACTTTTGTATAAGCACTGTTTTTTTAAGGATAGAAATAGAGATATTATGTATATTGCTAATGGTAATTAAAAATTATATCAGGAGTAATTCTGTTGTTACTCGTTAATAACAAAACTGAATCGATATATTCAAGATAAATTATTGTATTTTTTATAATTGAAAACTTGGGTCTTTTATTAATAATATTTATTTTGACTAATGATGAGTGGCAAACTTGCCAGTAATCTATATCCAAAATCGTGCACACTTTGATGAAGTGATTGTATATATGAGGCAAATTCTACATAGAAATGCGTGAAATGCAATGATTTGTATGTTTCTGGGAAATCAGATTAAAAGGACTAAAGAGAAACTGAAGAGGAAACCAAAAGACTAAAGTGATTGCGCAAAATAAAAATCAGGACCAGAGATCGACCCTCAGGTACAACAATTGCAGCCTGAGGGTCGTAATCACGATTTGATGCAAGCTCAAGCCTCAGCGATCTTGATAGGAGCACCACAATTGTGTGGATAATTTAATAACGACGGAATAGATCGTTACAATATAAATGAGGAGTAAAGAAACATTAAATCATAAAAAGTTAGGAGGTGAATTCATACACGAGGAGATTTTTCTATAAAAAAAAGAGTAATAAAAGAATTCATATAAATCAAAATTTT
>NW_025884426.1:0-1573 GCF_002878395.1 Capsicum annuum
AGAGAATTTGATGAAATATAACATAAGATGCTTCTAATAGGCTTTAATATAGGGTTTGGACGGATTTTGGGTGAGGGGGAATGATCAAAACGTCCCTAAAAATCAAATAATTCTCGAATCTGTCCTTTGGAAGACTGTTTTGATAGTTTGAAGTAGATCAACCATCACGTTTTACTTCGATATCCAAATTGGATGAAACCAATTTCATTAGAAAGAGGACTATCATATCTTTCTATTGATATATAGTATCTCACCCAGATCATTGTGTACGAGGAGTTATAATCATTTGAAATTGACCCAACAATTCACTTTTGATAGGCTCAAGTAGATCGACCATAACTTTTTGCTCCGATAGACAAATTGGATGAAACCAATTTCATTGGAAAGAGGACTCGCAGTGGTTTCCGTTTATATATAGTAGTTCACTCAGATCATTATGTACAAGGAGTTATGATCGTTTAAAGTTGGATAAAAAATACTCCAGGCCTCAGTACTTTTTCCTGCACGTTTTACTGTTCACTACTATTCACGGTTCGATCGGAATGTTCATAACTCGTCGCTCGGGTGTCTGTTTTAGATGATCCACATATCGTTGGAAAGATTATTCGATACTCTACGCAATGGTGTGTCATAATCTAAGACATTCCGCACAAAAAATTTATAATTCATTCTAGAAGATAGAACCCAACATGTTTACGCACAAAATTTCAATGATAAATTTCCCGGGGTATTACATCATCCCCCCCTTGAAAACATTCATCCTCGAATGATGCTAAACATGCCAAGATTAGATAGGGAATAGACCATACAACTGAAACCATTCGTTAGACTCATCACCACATCGTTTCTCACTCCGAATGCAACATAGAATGTATAAATTCAAGAAACTATAGCTGAACACATAATAAATGACAACTGAACTGCTGCAACTTTAATCAAAAGTGCATGATTTAGGAAAGAACGGTATCTTCGACTTGATCGGAGTTCGCAAAAAATAGGTGCGGGTACTTGGATCGTATATCCACCTCAGTTTCCCAAGTTGCACCCTCAACAGATTGGTTTCGCCACAACACCTTGACCAAGGGAACTTCTTTGTTCCTAAGTCTTCGGACACTAAAATCAAGAATCTCAATAGGAATCTCATCAAAAGAAAGATTTTTGCGAATGTCAGCACTCACAGAGGAATCCACTACCACAGCATCGCTAATATGCTTTCTAAGTATGGAGACATGGAATATTGGATGAACAGAGGACAACTTGGAAGGGAACTCGACCTCATAAGATACCTTACCAACACGGCTAAGAATTTTGTAAGGACCAACATAACGCGGACTAAGCTTCCCCTTCTTTCTGAATCCCTTCACCTCCCCGCATGGGTGAAATTTTCAGATACACTAGGTCACCAACTTCAAACTCAAGGTCTCTCCTTCTAACATCCGCATATGACTTCCGACGACTCTGCGCAGTTTTCAACCTTTCCCTAATAAACTTAACTTTTTCCATAGACTCAAATACCGAATCAGGACCACTCACAGCTGCTTCACCCACCTCGAACCAACTTATGGGTGATCTA
>NW_025884427.1:0-3580 GCF_002878395.1 Capsicum annuum
TATTGAACATTTTGATAATGTATAACATGGAGTTTGCTCGTTGCAATAATAATGCCAAAGAGGTTCCTATCACAGCTGCAATTGTGGATGATTACGAGATGACATTTTGTCATACACAGGAGACCGGGGTCTCTAGTTGTACTGATCTGTATAGTGTATACTACTTCATCTCGTATTCATCGTCAATTGGCTGTCTTGGTTATGCATAGAACTCCACCATATTTTTGAATTAGGGATATAGGTATATAACTAAACCTAAATATAGTGAAATTATCAAGAAAGAAGGAAGAGTTTGAGAAAGAATGAGGGTTCGATCGCTTGAATTTGAAACAATCCAAATGACAAAAAATGCATAAGACTCGTTTTCTAGCTTTGAATAGTTGTACATGGTAATTTGAGAAAGCGGTAAATAATAATTTAATTTAAAAAAAAAAAAAAAAGAGAAAGAAAAGAAATTAAGTCTAGGGAGCCAATGATTATTACATAATTTAGGTGTGTAATTGATAATTTCATCAAATCCGATACATAAAGTTCAATAAATATTTGAGAAACTAAATATATTAATTTTTGACAACTATTTTGAACCTATTATTTTTTGTCTATTGCGGACAAATGTCACATAGGAACTTTCAGACTAGATATACATCTTATCGAAATTCTCCCTACATAAGTGGCCGCACCAATCTCCATTCTCTAATCAGAAACAAAAGCGCGAAACTAACAAATATTGCTCTACGAGATAGCTTCCAATATGACGAAAAGAATCAGCCTAACCATCTTTGTTATGTTCCTTTTTGCGATATCAGCTCATGGAGTTGAACAAGTTCCAAATTTCTTCATTCCTTGCTGCAATGGGAATAACATTGATTGCTGTCCGGTCACTGATAATCGCTTTAGTAATTTTAACTCACGTTCCGGCAAGATGTTGTTCACTCGATTATTTCTACGTCATCACCCGTAAAGTTTCTGTCTGTATCTAAGAACATGATCGTCAATGAACACGATTGTTTCAATTGTATGCTGTGATGATTCTGTTACCGGCAAGTCTATACTCTGTCTATGCTGATCTTTTCCCAAGTATATAAACTTCAAATCAAATAAATATCATATATTGGTCATTGGTGCGAAGTGTGTATGTGTTTGCGTTACTATCAGTTGCAATATGAACCCTTTTCTTTTTATTGCACAAATGAAAGCTAGTTGGTAATTATCGTCGTATCATTTATTGGACCAAGGTGAGTCGACTTTTAATAATCCGAGAAAACTAATGCTCCCCTCTCCCTCTGTCAAATATAATCGAAGGTGTTGCCTAAGCAACGAGTTTGAGGATGAATGAAAATTTCCGCAACTTCTAATATAAATAAGTCATAAATATTTGTATTGATACAAATCATTTCATTGATGATAGAATGGAAAGTCCATAGTTAAACTGTAACTAATCAGAAATAGATCATTTTTTTTAGCCTGACTAAAACGAAACGAGTGTCATATAAAATTGGGACGAAGAGAATGACACATAGAATGTTACTCCCTCTATTTTATTTGCTTGATCCTTGATGATTTGGCACTTTCCCAAAAAAAAATAAATTATTAGTAGTTTATTATACTATACTAATGTTGCCCAATGTACAAGTAAGTATGCACAGTCATCTAAGTAATAAAGAACTGAGTTAGATATCGTTCAACAAAGATTTATAGGATTGATTATCTAATTAATTTGAATGAATTTTAATTTTAGCTATTCGAGAAATCAACAATTGTGAGGCTTATTATACTAGTGACTTAATTAACAAAAGAAGTAAAAATGGCGCAGGCAAACATGATATGATTCTAATCATGGGAGAAACTCCCAGGGCAATGGCAACTAACAATCCGGTTCTATCAATTTCTTTGAGTTACTAGTTGCAGATTGATATTATCTTATGAGTATCCCTCGATATGCTCACAGATCCATTCAAGCTATTCCAATGCCTATATTTCAACGATCGTTATGCAATAGTTGAATGCGTTTAAATCTCTAAAATAAACAAAGCGAAGTTAAAATGTATATCTCTATCCACATTAGTGAAATAATTCCATGTATAGCGGTTCACAAACACACTCTATTTATTTTTAATATGCTCACAATTCCCTCTCTCGGATTTAATTAACGAGCCACGAATAGTATTTGATATATAGTTGATCATGCAATCAAATAATAGAGACCAAGAATAAATAAATAAATAAATA
Organism: Capsicum annuum; assembly: GCF_002878395.1. NCBI lineage: Eukaryota > Viridiplantae > Streptophyta > Magnoliopsida > Solanales > Solanaceae > Capsicum > Capsicum annuum. The sequence continues at coordinate 2,230 of NW_025884427.1, forward strand.
AATAACTCAATAATGGAAAAACAATATGTATGAACGATCTTCAAACTAAACTTGTCAGACTGGCCGGGTTGACCTGGCTCGACCCGGCCCACTAAACAAACCCGGCCTGATGAGCCCATGGGCTGTAGGGTACCGGGTTTTGGGCTGGGTTATTTTTTTGGGCCCGGTTAACTCGGCCCAAACCAAAACCGGTCCAGGTACGCCGGTTAACCGGCCCGGATAATTAATTTTTTTTTTTTTTTTTAAATCAGATTTTTAAAAAATGGTCTGTTGGGCCACTGGCCCAACGACTATATGACCGTTGGGAGCCCAAAAAGGGCTATATGGCCACTTTTATTTTTAAAAAAATTCATTGAAAATGTTTTTTAAGCCCAAAAAAATTCCTATAAATATTCTACACTTTCAAATCATTTTCCACACAATTTTTCATTTTGTCAAATCTTAATTCTCAATTCTCAAATATTCTATATATTTTCTAAAGTGCTCACTTTAATTTTTTAATATTGCGATTACAAAGTACGAGTGGAAGTTTCGAAAGTCGCAACCTTCGGATACTTTCAAAATTTGGTATTGTCATTCCATCTCTTAGTTTTAATTCTTAATTAGTGTATTAATTGTTGAATATTTAATTTTATTATTTTTGTGTATTTTGAATTTTTTTAGTTTAATTTATATTATGGACATATTAATAAACCTCGCCACTAAAAGTGTAGAAAACAATTATCTCTGAAGTGATAGTGGTAGTAAAAAGCGAATTACTAGCGGTAGAGGTACTTCAAGTAGTAGATATACCAGTGTGCCTCCGCCTCTGGTAATGCTTAGTCAATCTTTTGAGGAAGAAATAGGTGTAGGTGCTTATGATCTAGATTATGTAGAAGCTCAGGAAAATTACGGTATATAAGAAGAAAATGAAGTAGATGCAGTTGATTTAGATGAATATGATGAAAATATTGATGAGACACCCACAGTAGGAAATGCTAACGTTAGGTCTGAATCAGTTAATCGCCCTCCCCCTACCCCAAGAGCTCGTAAGACAACTAGTATTGCATGACAATTTTTTACACAAATATCAGATACTGAGGTGCAATGCGATATTTGTCAACAAATATCTAAGAGTAAAAGAGGAGGCAAACAAGGGGGTACGGGTACATTAATGAGACATATAAGTGATAATAACGCAAGAGAGTTAAATATTGCAAAAGGTTGTGCGAATGTTGGTGGGCCAACACAAACTAGAATGGACCCAACAATCGGTCAGGTAATGAAGAAGTATAATAAATTGAGGGATCGGGAAGAAAAAGCAAAAATGGTAGTTGTGGGTTGTTTGCCTTTTAGTTTTCCTTCTTCTGAT
>NW_025884428.1:0-1214 GCF_002878395.1 Capsicum annuum
CCAGCATTTATGCAGATAAGAATGAAGATGTCTAAAGGTTTCCATCGATAGAATTCAAATGATGCTCAATGCATTGGTCAGGACAATCACTCCTTACATAGTCCAGCATGCTAAACACTCTTAGAAGAAAAAAGGTTTGCATGGCAACACACGCTTCAAGTCGTACGATAAGATAGTTAAAATGGTAACAGCAAAGGAAGAATGTTGTGGTCTGAGAGTGATAATCCAAGATGTTTAGAAGCAGACCAATTGAAATAGAACAACAACAACAAGAAGCCCAGTGTATCTGGGGAGGGTAAAATGTACACAGTCCATACTGCTACCCCCGAAGAAGTAGAGAGGTTGTTTCCAATAGACCCCCGGCAATTGAAATAGAAGAACATCAATAAAAATCCGTTTATCAAATACTTTATGATGGAACACCTCATACAATGTATCTCACTACCGAAACTATGAGGAGAACTATTCAATTAGATGAAAATTTAGCAAGTACGAGATATTGAATGTATGTATTATTCTGAATTGCTTTATATTTCATAAACGCGATGTTCCTTGGTTGACGTTTTTGTTTGTCCCTTTGTTGTTTCGTGATGTACTTAACGAACTTGTTGTAACACCCCCGTATTCAAGTACGTGTATTGGCGTATTCATGTACATGTATTGGTATTATTTTTATGGAATTATTTATTTTATTTTATTTATACCCGTCGATGGTTAAATATGAAGGTTATTGAATAAGCTTTCCAATGATATAAAGATTTCCAATAATGGATAGGTTTCGGATATAATCGAGCATGTTCGAAACTATATAACGGTGGCTGGAATATTTGGGAATAGTAAATGTGCAGGAAAATTTCCTGCACACAAACTACTGAGGCCAGCCAAATTTTTGGGTCAACTTCGAATGATCATAACTACCTTAATATAATGAAATGGGAGAGCTGCGACCTATGAAAAGAAAGATCTTTGAGTCTTCTTTCCAATGCAATTGGTTTCATCTGAATCCAACATCTAAGTAAGGAGTTATACTTGAATTTATGGTCGGTCTACTTTTGCTTACCAAAACAGTCCACCAAAGGACAGATTTGATATTATTTAAATTTTAAAGGCATTTTGGTGATTTCCTATTATATTATGGACAGGAATATGTGTATATATACATGTATATGAGTTTTTGAACTCATATACATGTATATATACACATATTCCTGTCC
>NW_025884428.1:1314-4079 GCF_002878395.1 Capsicum annuum
AAGTGTATATATACATGTATATGAGTTCAAAAACTCATTTTCATCATCAATCATTGAGAAAGAATAAACCCTAGCCAAATTTGACCTTTAAATTACTTTTGATTCAACCGTAGAAATTCCAAAGTAATCCAATAACTGAGTTTGTCATCTCCAGAGCTTCGAACGACACCTATTATTTGTGCAAACAGGATTGCATAATAAAGAGGTGAATTGTAAGGTATGAATATTGTTTGCCTTTATTCTTTTCTATATGTATATGTGTGATAGAGGATTATATGTATCGGTTGTTATTGAAAGGTGATGGAAATAAGGTTATGGACTATTTGGCATGGTTTGGTTGTATTGAATTGTGGAAGGTGGCTATGGTAATTGAGTTATGGAAGGTGGTTATGGTGATATACTATCATCGTAGCAGAAAAGCTTAATAAGATCTAACAAGCACCTATCGAAAGGTTGTATGAACTGAAGCAATGTCCATCTTTCGATAAGTTAGCCTCATCTTACAGGGTGACGATGAAAGTTTTGCGTGGGGGTGGGGGTGGGGGGGTACCCTAGAGCCTAGATAATCTTGGTGTGTAAGTTATTTATGATCTTGGTGCACATTTTCATGGAATTTGTTCTTGTTTTGTCCCCATTTCTAGGCTCCTTGTCTAGTATAATATGCATAATGTAGGTCATCTTGATGAATTTCACATTCATACATCCGCATTTTGAAATCCTTAATTCGCCTCCGTGCATTCTTCAAGATTCCAAAGTATCCTTTGTGTATCAATAATGTAGAGTTTTTTTTTTGTAGAGATGTTAATACGGGTTGGCTCAGCCCGTCCGAGCTAACCCACACGGGCTTTGAGTTAGACGGGTCAGGTTGGGCTAGCCTATCAAAATGATGAGCCAAAAAATATCAGCCCACACTATTACTCTGTGGGTTGCGGGCCTTACGGGCCAGCCTACTTTAAAAAAATAATATTTTATAATTTAATTTTAGAATGTTAATAGACATAAATATTACCAATCAATATACATAGTATTAATACTTTTTAATTAAGTCTCCAACAGCCCCCAAAATACTCATAATAGCGAAATTAAATAACTTTTGACATGCGTTCTGCCCTTACATCGTAAAAGTAAGGGTTAAGCTATAGAACTAGATACGTAAGAGAAAGAGAGGAGAGCAAAACTTTACTTCTCTACTGAGGCACATGATATCCTTCGAACCAAATAAAAATACTACTCCCTCCGTCCCAAATTATGTTTCACCATTTTCTTTTTGTCCGTCCCAAAATAAATGTCATCTTTTCTTATTTGGAATTTTTTTAAAGGCACAATTACCTTTTTAACCTTATTGGACCAACTTGATTTTAAATATATTAATACGTCTTTTTTAGTATTTGTTTTTTTAAAGTAAAAGTCTTACCACTTCAATCAAAATTTAAACTTACAGCCTTTTATTTTTATAGTATCAAAATTATTTTAAACCACAGAGAGCAATTTATTCTATTTGGTTGGTTCTACATAAGTAAACCAGTTTTCTTTGACAACTCATTGTTCACATTACTGTGATTTCTCGAGTAAAAATTGGATCTTTAAAGCTCAAGTTAAAGAAAACAATAATTTAGAGGGATCCTATTGTCCACATATATCAACTTACAATTGGAAAAAGTAACAAACACAACTACAAAGATCAAATTTCTTTTGATTAGAACTGAAAATTGATTGAGACAGTGAGCTACCCAAGAGACAACATCCTTCTCCGCTATGTTCTCTAATGCGTCATATGCCTCGTCAATACTTCACACTCACAGTACATTGATAGGAGTGCATTTCCGACATAGCACATGATATGATATCCTACATTAACAAGTCAGCCATGTAATTTGCTTTCCAAATTCGAATGCAGCAACATCAAGTATGAAAATATTGTATGTCTGAACAAGCAGTATAACAAGCATATTTTTTACAAACTCTAAACATGAGTAGAAAATGTCCATTTCACTTTGTCTTGATGAATGTTTGATCCTTTCAGATGCACCGTTATCTGAAGTTCACTCTACAACAAACTATTTTTTGTTAATCTTTCAAGCATTGAATATTGTCGAACTTAGCTTCAACGTACTTCCACTTCACATGCATTACCACAAAAATGAAAATATACAACATAACAATTTCCTACAATTTTGTTTTTAGTTTCTGCACTTATTCACTCCCACACCGAATACTTAGTTTCCAACAAATATCAAGCTGATGCAATGCACGTCTCGTAGAGCTCTTCATGAAGCCAGGCTTCAACAACCACTGTAAAACAGTAAAGTTAACAGCCCGAACTTTTCATTTTTTAAAGTAGGTCAACACAGATGACACACTCCTATTTGCTTTCCCACCATTCACAACCTTACATTTCTCCTTTCTCAGCTCTCTCTTCACCAGAAGTAGATAGGCTAGCCCATGTTCTATGATATTTTAACATAAACATAGATCATAATACTGTCAGCTTATGATTAAGTGTTCAGTCACTCGACAATAGTGAGAGTGAGTCACAGAACACCAAATTTAACAAACATAACACGGAAGTTACCGTTGTCTCAATGAATAACATCCTAAAGTGAGGATATCAATACCAAGAAAACTTCAGATGCAAACTTTCAAATACAGTGAACACCAGTCAACGGCCATAAACAGTAAAGTATAAATAGAAAAAACAAATCAATGACATGAAAGAAAAATAAATGTCACAGATAAAGGACAATAAATTTTATCAAGAGTAAGGA
>NW_025884429.1:0-3785 GCF_002878395.1 Capsicum annuum
TTCATTGCCAAACGGGCCCTTATTTATGGAGAGATTTTCTATTGTAATTTTTATGATATTTTTATATTAGTTTTTTTATGTGTAGGCCAATTGATCAAACCATATCAATAATATAGCTTTTTAGTTTAGTTTTGAGTCATCTAATTATCATCTCTATAATTTGCAAAATATTAGCTTTCGCATGACGCCCTCTCGATTTCAAACCCAACAATATTCAATTGCAATTCAAGTTCAAAATTATTTTAAATCTCCAACAAATTATGTCAAATTTAATTTAAAGACAAACTCATTAGAATATTTTCAACAAATCTAAATAACACACTCAAAACTCCTAATAAAAAAATCATATTTGAATAATTACGATAGTTTACCTTTTAATATGATAAGCACCACTCAAATGGTTCATGTTTTAAAAAGGATATGTTTCGTGTTTTAAAAAATTACAATTTATAGTCATTTAGTTGTTAAACACAAATTTGAATAATTCAACTACCAGTAACTACCAGTAATTATTCAACTCCAGTAATTATTCAACTCCACTCAAATGATAGTCATTGCTACCAGTAATAATTACAATTCATAAAACATGAATAACTACCAGTAACTACCAATAATTATTCAACTCCACTTAAATGATAGTCATTGCTTTAACAAAAAAACAGGTAACAATGGAATATCAAAACACAAGATTTTTGATGATATCTTCTTCAACTATTTTTTTCTTAATTTTCTCTCAAAATCACTTTAATATTCTTGATTTTAAATTAAAGAAACGACAACATTGGTAACATTATAATACATGATTATTCAAGACATCTTCTTCAACTTTTTTCTCCTTATTTTCTCTCAAAGTCACTCTAATATCACAAAATATAATCCTTGATTTCTCTGTGATAAATCATTTTTGCGGATTTTTCACCACAGAAAATCAGTTTAGGATATTTATTGACATTAGATTTAATTTTTTAAAATTTTTTATATATTATGTCAGTTAGTCGTTAAATTTTTTCGTTGTTCATATATTTTACAAAAAAAATAAAAAGGGGAGCACTCCCCTGTTTTTATAATTTTTTTATTTTTGTAGATTTTTATTTTATAATATAAACTTTTATATATTATGTAAGTCACTTCCCCATTTTTTTTATGGATGATTTATCAAAAAAAAAAAAAAAAAGAATTTTGCATCTTCTAGCAAGGTGGAAAGAAAAAAATATTTTAAGGTATCTAAATTTAAAAGGGGGAGCAATGAAGTTGACAGTGATTACGAGGTCCTTTTGTATATATTCTCATGAAACAGAATTGTTGGTCAATATACATTTTGCTTCAATATATGTATATACGTATATTTTTTTTTGTAGAATAATACATGCATATATATACAGAGTTAGAGAGTATGTATGTATATACAATTTGTATTTTTGATATATGTATATACAATTTACATATATGTATATGCAGTTAACTTTCACATATACATTTTGAAGAATAATACATATGTAGATATATACAGTTTTAGAGTGCATATATGCATATACATTCAAATGTGTTATTATGTAAAACATTCAAATTTGAATATACAGATATACAAACAATAGATATACAAATAATAAACATATATGTATACAAACAACAGATATACAAATATGTATATTTCGTTTGCATGTATATTCCGTTTACAAACAACATTTAAATTTGTATATACAGATATACAAACAACAGATATATAAATAATAAACAACAATTTTGATTTGAATATATGTATATTTTGTTTGCAATATCGTTTACAAATAACATTCAAATTTGTATATACAAATATACAAATAACAGATATACAAATAATAAACAACAGTTTTGATTTGAATATATGTATACTTCATTTGCATATATGTATATATAGAAATACAAACAACAGATATACAAATATCAAATTTATGTAAACTAAGATACAGATATACAAACAATAGATATACAAATAATAAAAACAATCTTTGTAACCGTTAAAACAGATATACAAATACAATTATACACTTATGTTAACAGATATACAAAAATTCAAATATACTATTAATAGATATACATAAAAAAAATATAGACTGTCAATTGTATATTATGAAATATGTAGTAGAGTAATGAATGAATATATCACACAAATTGCAATTACAAATGGGATTTAGAAAAAAAAACTAACACAAACAAGGATTATAACCTTTTAACAACTTTTGTAAATTTTTTTTTTTAAATTACGGAAATAAAAATTGAATATAAAAATTCAAACATAAAATTACAATTAAAGTTATTGTGTACAAAAATAATAGTAATTACAAAATTGACAATTTGAAAGTTTTTGAAGTTTATATTGTGCATTCAATTTCGACAATCTAATTTAAACCAATAATAAAATTGATTTTCATTATGTTGAAACTGAATCAATTTTTATTGCGTATTAGATTCAAAAAAGGATTTCAGTAAATAAATTCAAGTAAAAAAATAATTTGCGTAAATCGTATATACCAGAATTTTGTATGCACGAATTACCAACTTTTTCCTGTAGATCACAATTTTTTTAAAAAAAATTATTAACTTTTAAGAGAGTAATTAACGCATAAATTCATATTTATTGATTTGTTATATCAGAGAAATAAATGGAAAATTGGAGAAGATTAAGGACATTTATTACATTAAAATTTCCTTCTTTTTTTTATCTCTTTTTGTTGTTATGGATTTTCCTTCTTTTTTGTATATATATATATATATATATATATATATATATATATACACATAAAACTGTTATTTATTTTGTCTATAAATTGTAAATATAAAATTTAGACTAGAAAGTTAGTTATAGATACTCTAAAAAGACTATATGTGAAATTTTACCATCTAAAAATTACATAAATACACAACTTATGTTTTTAATATTACAAAAATCTCAACTCCCTAAACATATTACAAAAATTCCAACATATACACAGAATGCTATGTATATGTTGGCTATGTTATGTATATTAATAGGAAGAGAGAGTAAAATAATTAAAAAAGTGGAAGATAGTCAATTACTTCCAAAAGAATTGATATTTATGTTATTTATACATTAATTAATTGCCAAAATATATTCAGTCGATAATATTATTGTCAATTAGTGCTCATTGTAAGTCTATTTCTTCCCCTTTCCCTTCTTGAGCCATTTCGACTCATACATACATTTTTTTTTTGTTTTTTTTTTCAGATTTTATTTTTAAATAGTTCTTTTTTCTAATTTCACTATAATTTTTTAAGCTAAAAATCTGCTTTAATTTTATTTATAAAAAATAAATATAATTATATAAAAAAATACATAATTATTGTATATGATATACATCCATATAAGATATATTTATAGAAACTAGATAGGATGTGTATAGAAACTGTATAATTATTATATAAAATATGTATTTGATAAAATATATACATAGAAACTTTATAAAATGTGTATAAAAACTATATTGTAGTTATATAAAACACATATATGAACAATAACCGCAACAAAAACTTGTATAGAAATGTGTATAGAAACTATACAATTGTTGTAGAAAATGCGTATAGAAAGTGTATATTTATTGTATATAATATGTTTTTGTGTATGATGTGTGTTAAAACTATAAAAATACTATATGTAATATGTATCTAAATAATTAATATTGTATCATATGTGTATAAAAAAGGCACGATTATTGTTATGATGTGTGTGTGCGTGTGTATATATACATACATACATACATACATATATATATATATATACATACATA
>NW_025884430.1:0-2649 GCF_002878395.1 Capsicum annuum
TATGCATGCGAAAATGTATTTTATTAATACAGTGTGTCAAACAAGTCGCGAGATTGGCTCTCTCACACGAGCAATCGCCTCTTACGTCGATGAACGTAAAGAGAAAAGTTCCACCATAAGATAATGACTTGTTTTTGTAAAGCCAGATGTGAGTTTCTATGATAATATGGATTTGAGGATTATTAAAGAAAGAAACTCAGGTTAGACATTTAGAGGTGTCTAGACCTATATCTGTACGATGTTAAACGACTAAAAGAATGAGACACACGCACCAATATAAGGTGATAACATCGTAGCACGTGTTTTCATACCACATGTGCTTAGCAACCAATCGGTTAATAGAAGAATGAATCCCTGCTTCTTCATTGTGTGAGACCTAAAAAGTTATTTTAACTTTTCATTGAAATACCCTTAGACCTTTAACTGTTTCTTAAAGTTTCGATCGGTGTTGCTACTTTAGCATGTTACTAATAGCCATGAGAGATTCGGTAATGCGGTGCATGTCTAAGAAAGCAGTTGGTTTGGAACAAATAGATTCGAGTAGAAAGGGAAGACAATTAAAATGAATATTTTAACTTGTTTACACAAGCCGGCTATTACATGTAACACCCCACATTTCGGACGAGAACGAAAATCGTCATTTCCTTCACGTAAAGGTTCCGAAAGCCATAAATCCAATGCAAGTTTAGTGTGTTAATAAATTATGTAGTGTGGAAACCTATTTGAGCATGAATCGAGATCATAGAGGTCCCCAAGCTCAAGGACAAGTTGAAAGTTTTCCTATCGTTTGAATTTTAGTGAGCGTTGAAACTTAGGTCAACTTCAATCGACCATTACTCTTTGTATATATTGAATTAGAGTGCCTACTATATATCAAATGAAAGGTATTCGAATTATCTTTCCAACGATACCAATTTCGCAAAAATCCGACACCAGAGGAAGAAGTTATGACTCTGCAAAGTGGAGTGTGTCGTGCAGCATAGGGTGTGCGACGCACACCCTAACTTATGCCATAAGGTGTGTGATGCACAACCTAATGTGTGCGATAAAAGAGTGCGCCGCACAACCTATATTATGCGATAAGGTGTGCGCCGTATATATTATTACTCAAGTGACTTAAAACACTCCATTTTTGGGGCAAAATGGTCTTTTTCCCACCCTTATTTAGCCATAAACACGAAATTCAGTTCCTAAATACCCCAAAATACACCTTCATTCATCAAAATTGCTCAAGAACTCTCCTTAGGGTTTAAAAATAAAAACCCAAGCAACTTAAGATTCAACTGTGGGTTTTTGAAACTAATTGAATATTTGGAATCCCCAGAACGTAGGCTTCAAGAAACACCTATCATCTTCGCATATAGAGGTACGTGGGGTTATCTCAAAAATCTCATAGGCTTAAAAATTTATGTTTTAAAAATGGGAGTTTTGAAATTATGAATATAATCCCGTTTTAAACGTTTTATGATATTGATTTGGTCTTTAGGCCTATTCTCGAAGTGGTTTGATATATGATATATGTATATGCATGTATTCCGAAAAGATGTTAACTTGAGAGCATGAATTATATGAAATCCCTCTCTTTATATGATCTCGTTTTAAATTCTCATATGATGTGAAATGTTTGAAATCATCTTGACAAGCGTGACATGAAATGTTTTGAAAATGGTCATGGTTTTGACTTGCAATGAGAGGGTTGTTATGTTGAAATATGATGAATATAATGGTTGCATGAAAGAATGATGTAATATTGATAGGTTGCAAGTCGGGTATGACGATACCCTACAGAATAAGATATGTGATTTAATTAAATGGAGTTTGATACATTGATTTTACATGAGATAGGTGGATGCCTGAAGAAGGCGTTTGAGTGTAAGGGCTCATCGCTGGAAACCGTGTTTACCAGGCTAAGTGATCTTGTGTACTTGACTTTATGTCATTCCCAAATTGGGACTATGATTAGGAGCCCAGGCTAAGTGATCTTGGGCACTACTATACTTTATTGGGTCGTGACACCCTGCTATGTGATCTTGTGTATCTTTCCCTTACTTATACTCTAATCTCGGCGGCAACCGAGATTTGACAGTTGCTGTAAATGTTATATGTAGGGTATTCCATCTAGCTCAGCTGCATTACATTGTTGTTGAAAACTATTACATTATGCCCATGTGTTTTCAAATGATTTGATATGAAACTGCTTTATAATGGCTCTCACTTATATTTGAAAAAAAATATTATATTTTGTTTTGATTTCTCTGCGTACCAGTACTTTTGTATTGACCCCCTTCCCTCCCAGGTTTGGAGGCATAGTTTAGGGGTCCAGATAACCAGTAGATCTCTTCCGACAGATTTGCAGAATCAAGTGGTGAGCCTTTTATATTTCGGAAGGCTTGATGTCTGTCAGTTCATTTATCATTTAGTAGTTTTGGGTCTACTGGGGGCCTTGTCCCAGTTTTCAGACAGTAATTTGTTTCAGTTATGTATTAGAGATTTTGCAGACGGTTTGTTCAGATGTCGATAGATGTTGTGGGACATTATTTCCCTTTTGTTGATTTCATTTGATTTATGATCATGTTTTCCATAATATTGTGTATCTTCCGCGTATCTTATTATCATATGAATTATGTGCATGATTACCAGATAGATAGG
>NW_025884431.1:0-1989 GCF_002878395.1 Capsicum annuum
CACTTGCTCAGTACACTCCAAAGGCCTGGTGGCACCTTGTAGGAGTTTAGTATTCCCATCTGGAAGTGAGAAGAGGTGAACATAGATTTTGTGATAGGGTTACCCCATTCACTTCATCAGCATGATTTGATTTGGTTTATTATAGACAGGTTGACTAAATCAGCCAATTTTCTGCTAGTTTATACGTCCTTCTCAGCTGAAGATTATGCTAAAATGTATATTAGAGAGTTTTTTTAGATTTCATGAAGTTCCTTTATCCATTATTTTATATAGGGGTACTCATTTTATCTTTCACTTTTGGAAAACCTTTCATAAGGGTCTTGGAACCCAGGTTCATCTTAGTTTAACTTTTCATCCTCAGACAGATGGTCAGGTAGAGAGGACCATTCATACCCTAGAGGATATGTTAAGAGAATTTGTTCTTGACTTCAAGGGTAGTTGGTATGAGCATTTACCATCTATTTAGTTTTCCTATAATAATAGTTACCACGATTGCATCCAGATGGCCCCATTTCAGGCTCTTTATGAAAGGAGATGTAGGTCCCCTATAGATTAGTTTGAAGTAGGTGAGGACTCTTTGATAAGGATAGATGTGGTATTTGAAGCTATGGAGAAGGTCCAGTTGATTCGATAAAGGTTAAAAATAGAACAGTGTCATCAGAATTCTTATGCAGATGTAAAGAGAAAAGATCATAAGTTTGAAGTTGATGACTTAGTTTATTTGAAGTTTCACCTATGAAGGGGGTGAAGAGATTTGTCAAAAAGGATAACCTTAGTCCCCGATATGTTGGCCCTTACAAAATATTGAGTCGTGCCAAAAAAGTAGCATATGAGTTTTAGTTTCCTGCAAACTTATCATTCGTTCACCTTGTGTTTCATATCTCCTTATTAAAGAAGTTTATTAGTGATCCATCTATTGTAGTAACCTTAGAAAGCACATACATTCACGATATCCTCTCTTATGAAGAGATTCCAGTGGAGATTCTTGATCACTAGATTTATAGACTAAGGAACAAAGAAGTTCCCTTGGTCAAAGTTCTTTGGCGGAATCAGTCTGTTGAGGAAGCCACTTGGGAAGCAGAAGCAGATATGTGAACCAAGTACCTTCATCTTTTCACAGCAAGTTCTGATTCAAAATAAGGTAATAAGGTTGCTCAGATCATCTCTTTTTTATTCTAAGTTTTAGATTTATATAGCCACTTTATTGATAATTTTTGCATTTGTAAATCAGTTTAATCATACTTTCAGTTTGTATGCCAGTTATAGTTTTAGTTCTTCAGTATCCTAAGCTTAATTAGTCTTATTCAAGGATGAATATTTCCAAGGGGAAGATATTGCAATAGCACGTACATTCCTAGCTTAGTTAAGCCCCTAGTATGCGCCTATAACACTTAGAACTTGAAAACAAATCTAAGAGGGTATTGGGATGACCCACTCACTGCATTGCAGTGATGCCCAAATCAGTAGTAGTTCATTTCTAATGAGCCACCATGATTCCACTACATCGCAGTGGGTATCATGATGGCCCATTTGGTAAGTCGCAGTGATAGGTTGTTTAGATTGCACAAAGTTTCTTTATCTATCATTTTAGATAGGGGTACTCAGTTTACCTTACTTTTGGAAAGCCTTTTAGAAGGGTCTTGGTACCTAGGTTCATATTAGTTTAGCTTTTCATCCTCAGACAGATGGTCAGGTAGAGAGGACCATTCACACCCTAGAGGATATGTTGAGGAAATGTGTTCTTGACTTTAAGGGTAGTTGGGATAACCACTTGCAGTTGGTTGAGTTTGTCTATTAAGAATTAACATGCTAGATTCCAGATGGCCCCATCTGAGGTTCTTTATAGGAGGAGATGAAGGTCACCTATTGGTGGTTCGAAGTGGGTGAGGCCTCTTTGATAGGGACAGATATGGTGTTAGAAGCTATGGAGAAGGTCTAGTTTATACGAGAAAGGTTGAAAATAGCACAGTGTCATCAGAAATATTATGT
>NW_025884432.1:0-1599 GCF_002878395.1 Capsicum annuum
TAAAGGTTAGGTTTAATTAAATAAATTCTCCAAAAGATGTTGAATTTAATTATTGTGCTCATCTTTATTATTTAAACAAATATTCTATTTAGTGTAACGTTTGAACTCAATAAAGTGAGGTACATGCGCGAGGCGCGTACACCTAAACTAGTTATATTAAAAGTGTGAAGGCCCTTATAAATGACGTTTGCCCTTTTTACCCTTCATTAAAAGTTTTTCCTTTAAACAAAATCGTCTTTTTCCTTTTTATGATATTAAATATAAATATTTATTTAAATTACAAAGTCCTATTCTATTTTAAGTAGGTAACTTTCAAGTCCTAAAATACCTTAAATTACCTATTCTATTTGAGCTAGGTAAACTATCACGTCCATTGGAAAATCTTAGTAGCTTAGTTGGTTAGTTACCTGAACTCTCACCTTATTGGTGAGGGTTTGATTCCCCACATTGTAATCCCCTCCCCTATTTCCCTTCCCCTACCCCCCCCCCCCCCCCCCAAAAAAAAAAATAAAATAAAATCACATCCATTGTTGAACCCAAAAACAAAAAAATGCTATCATGTCCGCTGTTGAACCCAAAAACGATAAAATCCTTCTCTAATTAAATTAGGATAAGCAAGTCCGTTTTCAATAACAAAAAAAGAACTTCTATAAAGAGTTGAGATTTGCTTCATCAATTTTTTGTAACAAAAGGTAAGGTGCTTAGTCCGTTTGAATTCAACATTAATTTTTTCTTTATTGAACATTGAGATTTTATACTTTTTCTTGCAGATTTAGAAGATTTTGAATTGGAGGAGTAAATTCTACACAGGAGATTTTTTTTTTTGGTTTAGAAAGATAAGAACATTGGCTTTAACAAGTCGTGTACAAATATGAATTAAACAACTAAAATTATTTCAAATTTGGTGTAACACCCCAATTTTCTGAATCAAAATGTTACACGGTGCTCATGACCCTGAGGGACCACAAGCTAACCCATGACTAATATCTGTACCTATACACTACATATATAACGTAATAATGCAGAAAACATGAACATGTAGCCCATAAGGTTCAATTAAATAAAGATCTGTCAAGACACAATATCCAAATGGGTGAAAGATACCCCAAACAATTGAAAACTAAATCGAATCTGAACTAAATTTGAATACTGAATCTGAAAGCTAAATCTGAGCGTAAATCCGAAAGCCTCTAAGTACTGTCTGAAATAAGGAGTTGAAGGAACATGTCTCCAACTAACTTTGTAAAACTAAACTAAAGAAATAAATGAATAAATTAAATAATGCCGTCCTCGAATGAAGAGGACTCACTGCAACTCTGTATGCTGAATGCGACTGCTACTACTGGTCTGGGACTCGTGCCTCTGAACCTATGGTGTAACATAAAAAGAAAGCACCATAGCGCAAATGCGTCAGTACAACTGGAGTACTGAGTATACGAGTGAGGTAGGCTAATGCAAAGGGTTTACATGCATGAATAATGCTAATTGACTGACTGATATGAACGTAAGAGTACAAACATACATACATAGTAACTAAGATCGTGAGTACGTGGTAGCTAAATCTGTATGCTAATACATGACTGGAACTGTAGTTCTGAT
>NW_025884433.1:0-1174 GCF_002878395.1 Capsicum annuum
TGACCATGGACTATCTGAAGAAGAAAAGTGACCTGAAGAAGCAGAAGGAAGTATTTGATGAGAAGCAGAAGGCATCCTATGCTCTATTCAGATTTCCCTGGGCATTCATGGTATCTACCATAAACCCTTTAGTGAGTTTATCGTAGATTATCATTTTATTTATACTATGTCATAGACTCATAGTTATTTCTTTCACTGTTGTACTGCTTATAGATTTGGATCTATGAGGCCTTTCCTCATCTTGGAGAATTTGCTGGAAAATCAATGGATGAGACCTTACCCATCCCTCGCATCCTCAGATGGTACACTTCAAAAAGCGACAAGATAATCGAAGGCGACCCATTCAAGTATAAAGGAAAAGTTACCGAGGTATGAACTTATTTTCTATAATGCAATAATAGTACCGTTTTATCGAATGTTATGTAATTGTTAATTGATATTTGGTATAACATGCACCCGTACATCATCCCTACTGTTCGTGAGATGAAGATGGATTACATGATTACGTTTGAGCATATACGGACGAGGTAAAGAATAACGTCCTCGATGGCTTGAAGAAAGAGTTAGAAGGGGTGACTGTCCTCACTTCAAATGAGGACAGTGATGATGACGGGGATTTGGGTGGTAACCCCGTTGGAGTATGCGTTGGTGATGATGATTCTCCGAGCACCTCCAAAGATGTAGTGGGAACCTCATCCCTCGGGGATCTTCATAAGTGTGTGGCTGCGCTCGAGGAAGCGGTGTTGGATATTGCTGCCTATATCAAAGAGAAAAGAATGAAGAAAAAGGAAAATGATGAGCGACAACATGAACGAGGTAACTTCATTCATTAATTGATGTTGTTAATGAATATTCAGCTTTAAATATCAGTAACACTTTGTAATATTATGAAATAGTTCATGTACATGAATCGGAGAGGAATGAAGAAGGAGAAAAAAAGAGCAAAATGGATGAGTTGGCCGCTGTTGTGGCAGAAGAGGAAAAAGAAGAAGAAAATAAGGATGGTGAAGAAGATAAGAGCCAAGAAGAAGGTGAAAGCAGCAGCAGCAGATGAACAAGGAGGCGCGAAAAAAGGAAAAACTGTTGAAGAAGAAGCTGACAAAGAAGAAGTTGAGCAAGAAGCAGCAGGTGAACAAAAAGAAGAAGCTGAGGAAGAAACATCTGCTGAAGCTGA
>NW_025884434.1:0-2111 GCF_002878395.1 Capsicum annuum
TTTTTTTTCACAAGTATTTTTTATAGCAATTTTGTTATATCACTTCTAATTAGTTATTATGAGTAATTTAAGACATGTCTATTTCGCTACTTCAATCGTGATATTTGGTTGATTCTCGAAATTATATCAGTGTTACTTAAAATAAAAGAAAAGATATTGTAAATCATAATAAATAAAATCTTAAATTATTTTTAAAATATAATTGACTATCAATATCACAAAGTTTGAACAAGGAGAGTATTATAAATTACGATAGCTAGCAACTTAAAATAGTAAATTATAATGTCAAAAAGTATTATATATTGCAATAATTAACAGTTTAAAATATTTAAAAATATATTAAAAATATAATTAATTATCTAAATTTTATTTATGTAACATAAATTGAGACAAAAAAATTAGACATGCTATCACGAGCCCGGAATATCTAGTTATAATATAAATGGTGAACACAAAAATATTTCATCATTTACTACGATATTTGAAAATTACTATGAATTGATATTCGCATTTTAATAAATAGCTTACGTGAATATAAAAATGTTGTAACTACGAAGAACCTCCCTTCCCCAACCCTCAAGGGTTGAAGAGAAAAAATTAATCAGACAATGAACAAAGTGCATAACATGTAGATTCTTGTCTTAATCCAATCTAGTTTTAAAGAACACTTGCGAAAGAACAAAAAGAAACAGCAACAAAGAGATGAAGCCAGCTCAGCAACCAACTAATAAGTTCAACAATTCATTCAGTACACAAGCCATCCCATCAACCGATTACAGTATTATTCTCTCGGTTTCAATTTGATTGTCCTGTTTTAATTTAATATAAATTTAAAAGACTAAGAGCTCGTTTGGATAAAATTAAAAAAAATAGTATTTTAGTTTAAATGATTAAAAGTTTAAAATAAATGTTTATAAATTAAGTAGACAAGTATTTAGATAGAAGTGCTGAAACTAAAAAAAAATTATTGATGCATTTGGTAAAAAGTGATGCACTTTTTTGTTGTTAAAATGACTTAAATGTCCTTAAAGTTGTTAACACCGTAGATAAGGTAAATTATTTATAATTTTTAATTTTAAAATAAAATCTTTGAACAAACCTCCGATTATGATGGATTCAATGAAAACAAAGAAGAAAGATAAAGAGGAAATTTGAGGGAAGAGATGAAGTGAAGCGGCAAAGAGAAAAAGAAAAAAATATATATATTTAAGGGCTATAAGTTTAGGATACTGTTGGAATTGGAGGAAAATATAAGGGATAAAAAAGTAAATGTTTTGGTCAAACCTAAAAATTTTAATCTAAAAAAAAAAAAAACTGGGGTACCAGCTTCTCACTTTTTGATTCTTTTAACCAGTTTTTAGCTTTTTTTAAGCATTTTTTAATTTTATCAAACACCTTAAAAAGCTAAAAAAGAGATTAAAAACTGGTTTGATCATATTTTAATCCTATTCAAACGGGCTCTAATAAAAACTTAAATCTTATAATTTTAAATTAAAGATATCTACAATATGCCAAAATATTTTTTAATCTCGTAGTCTTAAATATATCACAAGAAAAACTTAATTAAAAAAGTTACCAAATAAGAAAATTGATATTCTTTTTTTAAGCGGACTAAAAATAAGTACGATAAAGAACTGAAACGAAAAAAATATTTGATTTTTCTTCTTCCAAAAATTGGACTCAAACATTTATTTTTAAAAAAATATGATGTCTGAGTCAATTTTTATACACCTCGGCTATAAATATTATATTGATTGATTGATATCTGAGTAATATTATCACCACTTTTTTCCTTCATTATTTGAAAAACTGGCATGTTGCTCGAATGACTTCCACTAGTTATCTTGTTATATTTTTGACCAGACAAAAAAATTATTATTTGCATTATCACATAGTACTGGCTGAATTTCTTAAATTGCAACATATCCCATACCTAATTCCACCACTTCTCTACTTACTCCGACATTCAGCACCAAATGCTCAAAATGCATAAGAAAACCGCTGATATTTATGTGGTCAAATGCGCATTTAACATTTAAATTTATAAATTCGAATTTAGTATTGTATTAGAACTTATTTTATTTTTTAGATTCAAAATTAGTTTTATTACT
>NW_025884435.1:0-2162 GCF_002878395.1 Capsicum annuum
TTCCTGCAGTGCACCACGTTTCACACTTACGATGCTAGTTAAAAATGCCTTTGGCTTCTTACTTGAGAAAATAATAGGTCAGAGTCAAAGTTACCATCAATAAAATTTACACACACTTTACAACCTGCACTATGACTGGTTATGAAAATCAGAGGATGAAAAGGAAAGAAGAACAGACTATACGCCATTTCCATGGAATTATTTACTGTCCCCCTCTAGTTATTTGGTACAATTGGCAAAGAACATTCATCGCTTGACTTCTAAATTATGGTGGAGAAAAATGTGGAGAGGTATTCTTCTTCCCTTTTCTTTAACATCCTCTCCATTTCCTCTATTTCTCCTCTTTAATCACTCAAAGTGAACTATACATAGAAACCACAACCAAGCATGACTATGACTTACACATTGAACAGAAGTTATATCATATATGTGAAAACAGACCTTAAGACCTTGTAGATAATCCAATGCCCCTCGCACAAATGATCGCCCCGCTTCCTCAAAGACTTCACTTCCAACTGTCAGTACCAAACCTGTGGCACCACGGCCACCAACTACAAAAGTGCGACCTGTGCCATCATCCTAGTACACAAGTCAAAAAATATTAAAAATTCATAGATCAAATCAAAGTACCGCAAATTCATAAGCATTCATCATACAGTCTACACGATTATTATTAAGATAGAAAGACAAGAGGAAGTCATTCCAACCAGGTACCACGGAACTTCTTTACACATCGAAAGCATCAAAGCAGAATCCTGTATCCAAGACCCTGCATCATTGTGTTTCAGAAAATGTTGTTCGGCCTGTAATAGTATCAAGAATATTTAATGGAACATCATTTAAATATTTAATAGAATAATCAAGAATATGTACATCATATGCTATTATTCAAAGAACGAGATAACATACAGTTTCTTCAACAATCACGCCTCGCAGACCACTGTACTCACAGTTAATTGGTGTATCTGAACCAACCCTTCCAGATATAGTAACCACCAGAGGCAACACCTTGGACGCAGTATCTAGTAGTTGTGCTAAATAAAAGGAGTACAAAGATCATTCATGATTGAGAGAATTCACTAAAAAAGGCAAAACAAGATAAATAAAACTATCCACAATTAAGTTCTAAACACTAGAATTCGTAATGATGCGGAGAAAACAGACGTTCCTTTTTCAAATATCATTTTATTAATTACACCAAAATTGTGTGTGAATTACAATAACACACATACTATTAATCATCCAAATTGATTAATGCCTGAATTCAAATTTACATGGTCATGCACCTTTTCAGCATCCACTTTCTGTAGTATCCCCAATTTACTCGACTTACCATGGGACCGACTCTCATTTGGTGCTCACTCAACATATATATTGAGATTCACACAAGTTTGAACCTCTATTTTTTCAGTTTAAATTAGTAGAAGCTAAGCTGCATCAAAAACAATTTTGGTACACGGAGCTAAATTACCCCCAGCCTCGGTCATTTCATAGCAGATGTAGAGGGAGCACAAATATAATTTATCCCTATGGTTGAACATAATTTTATTTATTACAGTGGTGTCCGGACTAGCTTTCGCGCAGCTCACTCGACTAATTCTCCAGGATACCTTCCGCCTCCCACCGGCAGGTAACTCTATCCACCAAGGCTAGGACAAATTAGAAGAATCACCTAGCTGGACAAAGATAATACCACAAAACGAGTAGCAAGTTTAGTGGTATCACACAAATAAACTAAAAATTCATTTGTCTCTTTGCTCCCTCCGAACCCCTCCTCTTTTCCCAATGGATTAAATAAGGTGCATAGCTTTCTTATGAACTTGTCAGGGGACCTTCAAGCATCCTAAATACGTCTGCGATTGAAAATAACATAGCGTTCCTGATAGAAAACAGACTCCTTTTGAGCCATCTATATCTTAAAAAGAATAAGTTACATACCAAGATCTTTCAATTGATTAACTCTTGTAACGGAATTAAGCACTTCAGCATCTCTACATTAGAAAACAATTTGAATTGAGCCATAAAATTCGAGTATCAATTAAAAGAAGAAGAAGAAAAATGGAAGATGAAAAGTAGAAACCTTCCACTGCTTCTACCGAGAAGATAAAGAGCAGTTGCACTCAAACAACAAGAGACTCCGCCCCATGGAACCATTTCCGGTA
>NW_025884436.1:0-4313 GCF_002878395.1 Capsicum annuum
CCTTACTATTTAGAAAATAACACAATAATATCTAGTGCAATAATCAATAAAAGTTATGAAATACTTTTTCTCACCACGAGATGTGTCGACTTTATATCACAAATGTTTGTGTGAATTAAGTCTAAGGGATTGAATTCCTTTCAATAGATTTATATGGATGATTAGCATACTTAGATTCAACACATGTTTAATACTTTGATTATTGCACTCAAAGTTAGGCAAAAATTCTAAGTTAATCAGTTTTCGCAAGGTTTTGTAATTGACATATCCTTAACGCTCATGTCATAATTCATTTGACTCAAGCAAGTAAGAGGAAGCCTCAACTTTATTCATTTCAACAACTATTACATTAAGTCTGAAAAGGCCCTCATTGAGGTAGCCCTTTTCTATATACACTTCATGCTAACTTACTATAACTTTCTCTAAAACAAACACGCACTAAAACTCCTTTTTAACTGTAAGTATTGTCGATACTAAGTTCTTCCTAATAGTAGAAACATGGAGAACATTATTAAGAGTTAACATCTTGCCAGGAAGTTATTTTTACGAATATCTTCCCACTTCCTTCAACCTTGGTTGTTACAGTATTTCCCTTGAATATCACTTCTTTAGGACCAGTGATATCATAAGTAGCGAAAGCTTCTTTTTTCGCACAAACATGTCGAGTGGCTCCTAAATCAAACCACCATTATTTCAATTTCCAACAAGATTGCATTCATTGATCATAGGACATTGATTTTAAATCTTCCCAATTACATCCACCATATTTATCTGATTTCTTTTCTTGTTCTTCTTCAGAACTTGATAATTTAAAGCTTTGCAGCCAACTTCACTACAATTGTAGCACTTGTCTTTAAAACTTTTCTTGTTCTCTTCTTTTTCATTTTCAGTAGATTCTTTCATCATCTTATTATATGTAGCATCGTTTTAACAAAATTTGCATACATCATTGCTGATTTCTCACACAACTTATTATCCTCTTCTTTCTTGAGATGAATTATAAGATCTTCCAAATCAAATAATAGATTTTCAAACATTCACTTTTCAGGAACATGAGGATCTCTACTTGTGAACCTTTACATTTCAAGTTTGGTTAGCCAAAAGAATGCCATTTTCTTCCATTCTTTGAAATTCACACTAGAAAGTTTTTTTGGTTTTTTGCTAGAGCAACATCTAAACATCTTAATGATGCAACATTGGTTGGTCCTGGGAAAACACTGTTCATAGTTGAATTAATTTATTATTCAGTTTCATTCATCATTTTTCTGTCAAGATTTGACAATTAATTTAGTATTTCAAAATACAAGTAATAAAGACTTAATCTTTAAACAACTTGCTTCTAGTCATCGATAATTTTTTTTTGTCTTCAAATCATCACCTGAATGAACGTTAAAACTTGACGAAGCTTGTATGTTCTTCAAACCATAATCAAATTCAAACAAAAGTGAAATCTTATAGGTTTTAAACTTTAAAATTCAATACAGAGAGTTTAATGAATTGGTGAAGTTTTTATTTTCTTCGAACTAAATTCCCAATTCAATTTCTCAGTGAATTTTTTAGATTCTTCTAATCGAGGGAGTAGAAATCAAAAGATTTTAGTCTCTACAAAACCCGACCCAATACAGATTAACCAAGTACTTGTAATTTTTTTAAGATTGTTGTTTTTCGATTATAGTAAAATGTGTATTTTTTAACAAAATCTCTAAACACATGTTCAAACTAAAATATGAACAATCAAATAAAGTATGAACTCTGTATTCAAAACTTTGAACTTCAACAATAAGTTCAACCCAACTTATGAACAACAAAAAATAAAGTCCAAACTACTTTCTAGAAAATAGCAAAATCAAATACTTAGAAAGAGATGAAGATTGGAAGATTCAAGTCCATCAAATTCACGGTGTTTTCTTAAGGAAATTATTTTTTTGAAGTACCCGAGGTTACGGAATATATCCTTCTAGAGTAAAATGAATCACTTCAACAGAATAGCAGTGCATCAAATTCTGTCCAACTACGAACCCACTCAACAATCTGCAAATTACACTTGAGTTTTTAGAAAGAAGAAGAGTTTTTCAATTAAAAACTTCATTATTGTACCTAAGGAAAAAAAATAGGTATTTATTTCCAAAAGGTAGTGCTTTAGAATAGAAATAATGATTCTAAAAATTGCACTATTTAGGACCGTTGTTCTCACATGCAAAACTATGTGTGAACGCGCGTGGCCACATACAGTGCACCTCTTTTTTATCAAAAATAGAAACCTGACCTTGACATGCACTGGCATCGGCGGAGCTGGATGCGGCTCGTACATCGCTACATGCGTGCGCACTATCTTTTTCATCTTCAAATAGTGCCTCAAAGGGTCACGTCCCTTCGAAGTGTGTTGTGACATGCGCCCCCATATGCTCGTATGCATCGACAAATGGAAAAATATTTTCGTTTGGATTAAACAGTCATTAACTCTCTAGTTTCAAATGAATTTAATCCAAAAAGACAATCTCTTGATCGATTATTTTCTAAATCCAAATTCGAAGTCGAGTCGAGCGAGCGACGACGACTGTGTGAGGTTTGTCTTCTTCTTGCCTCACTATCTATATGAAGGATTTCTTCTATATTTAAGAACAAGAATGTTCCTTTATCCCACCAATATGGGAGAAACACTCCTTTATAAAGTGAACACACATTTTCACTTTACCTCTATTTTTCTTCCCTCCATTTCCATTCACATTTCACAAGAACCCAACAATATTCAAGGTGTTCTTGTCCAGCTAGAATTCATATGGCTTTGCACCTTTGAGGGCATGTTTACATAAAAAATGATATCTCAAATAGTGGTAATAGTAGAACTTGACTCTTGAGTCATTATCAAACAAGATGAGAAAATTTGTTATCATTATTTTTTTTCCAACGACCCGGTTGTTATATTTATATAAATATGTTTTTATTCTTACCATATATTTTTAGGACTCACTCTTACCATATATTTTAAAAGTCCTTAATTTTAAAAATGTATTTTTCTTTTTACCATATATTTTAGAACACCTATATTTTTGGTATTGAAAAAGATGAAAAAATGATTTTACCTAAAACAAAGACTTTTAATAAAGGAGAAAAAGTTTAAATTATTTTCAAAGAGTCTTAACACTTTTAATATATTAGAGATTAGAGATAGAGATTTTATATATATATATATATATATATATATATATATATATATACTTTCTTGAGTTAAAATGTTACACTAAATAGAATATTTGTTTAAATAATAAAGATGAATACAATAATTAAATTCAACATCTTTTGGAGAATTTATTTAATTAAACCTAACCTTTACAAAAAAAAATTGTAAAAGTCAATCGACATTTATCTACCACCTGTAAACTGCAACAAAACAATACGATGATAGAAACATCAAAACAATATAATTAAATCTAACGTTTACACAAAAAAAATTTTAAAATCGTCTGACACTCATCTACCACATATAAATTATAAAAAAAATAATTCGATAATAGAAATATCAAAATAATATAACTAAACTTTACCTTTACACAAAAAAAATTCTCAAAACAGGGATGTAAAAACAATACAATTAACCTAACCTTTACCTAAAAAAATTCTTCAAAGCCGACCGACATTCATCTACCACCTGTAAATTCATCTATGACCTGTAAACTACAATAAAATAATACAATAGTGATCACAAAGCTTTAGTTGTGATGAAAATAATTCTTGTTTGAGCGAAAAATTTTACCCTAAAGAATGATTTGAATGAAAACAAAGAAGATATATCAAGTCGAGGGCGCAAAGTGTTTGTAGCGTCAATTCCTTTCGGTGTACATCTCACCCAAAATAAAATACCAGAAAACATAAGTTGTTAGCTCATATCTATCTCTACTCCTCGATCGAACAAAAGCTGTTTGATCTTATATAAAAATGTATACTCATCGTGGTCGTTCCTCAGCCTCCCGCACCCATATTTCTAAACATCCCTGGGAGGAGAATAAGGATAGCACACACACGTTGAATTATATTATGTTGACAAAAATAGTGAAGAAGTTGAGGGTTAGAAAATTAAGCATCCACCAATCTACACATGCAGTCGAATCAAGTTAGAAAAGCATCAATCATACTTTCCCAATAAGTAAACCTATTCTTCGGTAGCTTAACGTGCATCTCAATTTTTATAGAAGTATTTTCTTAGTAGAGTCCTATTTTTGGAGTATTTTTCTATCCTATTTTAGGAGTATTTTTCTTCAAATCACTTTTCTATGGATCTTCACACTTTTAATTATAGATAAATTTAGCCTTTG
>NW_025884437.1:0-2506 GCF_002878395.1 Capsicum annuum
TATATATATATATTATATCTATTCTTTCGGATCAAAATTTTCGCTCACACAAGAATTATTTTCATTAAAATTGAAGTTTTGTGATCACTATTGTATTATTTTATTGTAGTTTACAGGCCGTAGATTAATTTACAGGTGGTAGATGAATGTGAGTTAGCTTTGAGGATTTTTTTTTTTGGTAAAGTTTAGGTTTAATTGTATTATTTTTATATCTCTGTTTTGAGAATTTTTTTGTATAAAGGTTTAGTTGTATCATTGTGATAGCTCTATTATTGTATTATTTTGTTATAGTTTACAGATAGTAGATGAGAGTCAGACGGCTTTGAGAAAATTTTTGTGTAATTATATCATTTTGATGTCTCTATCGTCGTATTGTTTCATTGCAGTTTATCGGTGGTAAATGAATGTTGATCGACTTTGATAATTTTTTTTTGTAAAGGTTAGGTTTAATTAAATAAATTCTCCAAAAGATGTTGAATTTAATTATCGTATTTAGCTTTGTTATTTTATTTAGACAAATATGTTATTTAGTGAACGTTTGAACTCAATAAAGTGAGGTACACGTGCCAGGCGCATATACCTAAACTAGTATATATGTATGTATGTATGTGTATAAATACATACATATATATATTATATATATATATGTATATATATATATATATATATATACATATATATATATATATACATATATATATATATAATATATATGCTTATATACATACTAGATACTTTAGCCCGTGCCAGCACGGGCCCAACATATGTTATTTGCGCTATCTCAATTTATGTAGCACAAATAACATTTGGAATGTCAATCAATTTTTTATTAATATAGATTTATAGTACCTTTTACGTAATTATCAAACAATTTATGTTACTCGTTTTGTCCCAATTTTAGAATTTAGAGAGTCAATCAAATTTTTACTAATATGTTTCTTAAAATATTTTAAGTAGTTAAGCGTTGTGATTTATATTATCTTTTAATGTAATTTCAAATAATTTATGTTTTTTATCGCAATTTATGTGACACCATTAGAATTTCAAAAGTCAATCGTATTTTTTACTATATGTTTTTAAAATATTATAAGATGTGAATAGTTATGACTTATTATAATTTTTTTGCATAATTTTTAAATATATGATATTTTACCAAAATAAAATAAATAAATTAGATAAACAAAGTACTAAATTTTCAAAACATGTTAAATTCGAAAACATCATTTGAATCAACAAATTGCTACATTAAAATATTAAAACATGCAAACTATAAAATGCCAAAACTACCCCTAGATTTATGTGACACAAATATAATTTAGATAATCAATTATATTCTTAATATGTTTTTAGATATTCTAAATTGTTAGCTATTGTATTTTATAATTTTTTTTGTTTAATTTTTAAATAATATATGTTACCCTCCTCGTCTAAAACTCTGTGACATTGATAGTCAATTATATTCTTAAAATAAGTTAAGTTTTTTTTCTATTTTAATTTAAGTGGCACTGAAATAATTTTCAAGAGCCAATCAAATTTTATGATTGAAGCAACGAAGAGATATGTCCTTAATGACTTATAATACATAATTAGAAGTGATATAGCAAAATTACTATAAAAAAAATTGTGAAAAAATTTAAATGAGTCTCATATAAGATGTCATGTTAATTTAAAGAAAAAAGACATAATTTCCCTCCTGAACTTGTCCGCTCAACTCAGTTTAGCACTTAAACTTAAGTTCTGTTTGTTTGCCCCCTTAACATCTTTAAAGTGTATTAAAATCCCCTCTTAACTACTCGCATGTAAACAAGCGTCGTTGGGCACATTAAAACTCATTTTTCTGTCTATATTTTTTAAAAATATTTATTTAAAGAAAAAAACGCATATATTTGTAAAAATAAAACACTAATATTATATTTAAAATATAATAGAATTTAAAAAAAAAAACCACACATTTTATTCTTTTTTCTCCAAAACATCAACAACACTCAAATTCCTCCATTAACAACCTCAAATCCATTCTCCATCAACACTCTTGTTCATTTTTTTTCATTTTCCTTCATTAACAACATCAAAGAACAATCACAGAAACACTAAATTAGAAAAAATTATCTATTGAACACCTTTTATTCTTTCTTCTCCAGATCATCTATAACACTCAAATTCCTCCATTAACAACCTCAAATTCATTCTTAATCAATATTCTCCTTCAATTTTTTTCATTTTCCTCCATTAACACTATCAAAGAACAACCACAAGTACACTAAATTAAAAAAAATATATCCATTAAACACCATCTCAAACTTCAATCCACCCCCCTCAAAATTTAGACAAAAATTAAATTAAATTGATGAATTTGTCTTTAAACCACTTACCATTAATGAATTTTTTTTTAATTTCTACTTTTGAATTTGTTTGTTAATAAGATAATTTTTTAATTACTTTTTTAAACTCCAAACTTGAATCAGAAATAAGAAAAAGAAAACATCACAAACTTGTTTGTAGGGGT
>NW_025884438.1:0-1284 GCF_002878395.1 Capsicum annuum
TAATCTTTTGAATGAGAAAGAATCGTCATAAAACAAATTAACACGTACATCATAACCTTTTGATTTCTTCATCTTGATATATTTCAACTAAAAAAATTGTGTCTGTCGGCTTGATATATGTTTTAAATTTATTTTATTCTATTTATGTAGGTTTATGTTGGAATTGATTACTACGGAAAGTATTTGACCTCGCTCAACTTAACGGTATACGTAAATTATAATTTTTTATTATATATGAGGGAATTTATAACACTTTTAAAGTCAATTACTTTCGAAGAGAACCTACAATTTTTTGACTATTTTTCTTTATTTTATTTCACACACTTTTATTTATTTATTTATTTTAGAATGTGAATGAACACACACATATATATATATATATATATATATATATATATTCTTACATATTCTATTTTAGAAAGTTGTAAAGTATACAACTTTTTGAAATCATAGACATTAGGATAATTCCATTTTTGACCTAAAGGAGTGTTTTGAAAAAGGAGGCTCTAAATACTTTTATTAAACTTATATACATGTTTAAATTAATCTTTTTTAATCAATTCATCTTTTCTTTTGTCTTCCTATTCTCTTCTCTTTCTGTGTTTAGTAAAAATATTTTTTGGGGTTAATATAAACGATTATTATATGTCAGAAAGATTTAGATGATACTTATATTTTTAGATTTATCATTAATATAAATAATTAAATGGTTTAAGTAGAACTAATGTTTCTTGTTCGGAAAAATTATATATATTAAATATTAAAAGTCGAAAAATAAAAATCTAAAAATTAATTAAATAATTATTTCAAAATATTCACCTACTTGCAATAATTTAAAATAGATTTTTTAAGGAACAAAATGTTAGTTAGTAATTTTTTTCTCTATTTGTTACTCCAAAATCAATAACTGAGTTATATGATGTTGGTTAAAAAAAAAATTCTTTTTGTAAACCTCAATTTACTATACAGGAAATATTTGAAAAGATGTCGTCAAATGGAGATAATTTTTCTCAAAGTAACAATACTGACTTCACTTTTGATGGAATGGAGTCATTAAATGCTATAATTCCTTCTTATGCTTATGTACAATCATCAAATGCTATTGCTCATGTTGATCTACACGTGCAACAACAACACCAGCAACAACTACCCTCTGATTTATCATTATTTTCCAACTTTCAAGCTAATGTGGTAATTTAATCCTTCTTTTATTTTTATCATTAATAAATATAAATTGTTACTTTTTCAATTACTAAATAGAGTCATGAATATTTTAGTTGAATT
>NW_025884439.1:0-5736 GCF_002878395.1 Capsicum annuum
GGTTTTTTGATTTTCTTAGAGGCTTGTCAGACTAGTATAGATGTTGGGAGTTGACTAATAATTCATATCTTGTTATCTTTCTGAAATTCTTTTATTCTTGGATGATGATTGCTCTATTGATATTGGAGGGTTATTTATGGAAACCCTGTTGATTTGTGTTGAACTGAATGAAAATGGCTCAAAGGGTTAGCTTGGGGCTAATCGTAGCCTCAAGCATCGTGTGACGCTCCGAGACCTATTTTATGGGGCGTTACAAACTTGGTATTAGAGCCTAAGGTTTTAAGGTGTCCTAGGGAGTCTGACATGCCGCATTAAGTAGAGTCTTGATCATCGGTGTGTAGCGCGCCACATCTATGAGCAAGAGGCTATAAGACGTTTTAGCAAAAGGTGTGATTCTTTTATTCAGAAGTTTATAGTGCTTAAAGTATCTCTCTATGATATTGATTCGTGCTCTCCTCTTTCATAAATATGCCTCCACGTTGAGCGAGAAGAAATAATGATGGTCAGCAACCTCAACCCACCGACCCATTGAATAAAAGCGTGTCTCATGCTATATTTCGAGCAGCCTTTCAGCCGCTGGCCCAAGTTATTACTACAAATGTTCAGGCCAACCCGAACCCATCTCTATAGCAACAGGGAGGTGATTCAACTTCTGCTAAGATCCGTGACTTCATGCGGATGAATTCGCTGAAATTCTATGGGTCCAAGTCTGATAAGGATCCATGGTTTTTTTCAGAAGAGGTGCGGAAGATTAGTCAGGTGATGCATGTATCGGAGGAATAGAGTGTGGATTTGGTTGCATATAGGTTGAAAGACCTTGCTTATGACTGGGTTGTTGCTTAGAGGAAAGGTAGAGGTGCGGGAGTTGTCCCTACAACTTGACAAGAGTTCTAGAATGTATTCCTGGATAACTTTTTCCCTTTGGAGATGAGGGAGGCGAAGGTAGAAGAGTTTATGAACCTATGATAGAGCTCTATGAATGTTAGGGAGTACTGTCTAAAGTTCAATTAGTTGGCCAAGTATGCTCCTGACTTAGTGGCTGATAATCGGGATAGTATGAGTAAGCTCGTGACTAGAGTATCTAGTTATGTGGTTAAGGAGTGTAGGTCTACTATGACGAATAGTGAGATGAATCTTTCTAGGCTGATGACTCATGCCCAGCAGATTGAGGCAGATAAGATTTAAAAGAGAGATAAAATAAGAGGGAATAAGAGAGTTAGGTCTAAGCAGCACGGACAGGGTTAGACTAGATCATAGGGAGAGAGTCGCCCTCAGTATTAGGATCGTTCGTCTATTCCAGCACCATTATCTGCTAGTGCTCCCATGCCTAGAGGTAGGTAGGAGCAAGGTAGCAGGTCATATGCATCCAGGTCTCTGTACATTGCTGGCAGTAAGCCAAATCGTCCCCTGTGTCCTAAGTGTGGTAGAGCTCATTCGGGTGAGTGTTGGGGTGAGAAGAGGGGTTGTTTCCAGTGTGGTGACATGGGTCATAAAGTTAGAGATTGTCCACAGAATGGACAAGGGCTTCATAACTATCGCCCTCAAACCCAGACGCAGATTGTTAGTGCTCCAATTCCAGCGACTCGCCCATCCCCAGCTCAGGGCGCCTCTTATAGCAATGCTGGCAGGCAGGGCCATAATAGATTCTATGCTTTACCATCCCGCCAGGAATAGGAGGACTCTCTTGATGTTGTTATTGGTATGCTTCGTATATTTCAGATTTATGTGTATGCTTTGTTAGATCCTGGATCCAGTTTCTCATATGTTACACCTTTGATTGCTATGAATTTTGAAATGTCTTGAGATTATTCCTGAGCCTATCCTAGTTTCTACCCCAGTGGGTGATTCGATTGTTGCCTAGAAAGTGTATAAAAAGTGTCCTATTACCGTTCTTCATAGAGTCTTGTTGGTTGATCTGATTAAGTTAGACATGGTAGATTTTGATGTGATTCTGGGTATGGACTAGTTGTATTCTTCTTATGCCTCTGTTGGTTGTCGGAATCGAGTTGTCAAGTTTTAGTTTTAGGGTGCATCCTTGTTTGAGTGGTCTGGGAATTCTGTGTCACCTAAGAGTCATTTTATCTCTTACCTCAAAGCTAGAAAGCTTATTTCCAAGGGGTGTATTTACCATTTGGTTAGAGTCAATGACACTAAGTCTGAGACTCCAATTCTCTAGTCTGTTAACGTCGTCAATGAGTTTTCTGATGTGTTTCGGGATGATCTCCCAAGGATACCTCCTGATAGAGAGATAGAGTTTGGGATTGATCTTTTTCCCGATACTTAGCCCATTTCTATTCCTCCTTAATGTATGGCCCCTATAGAACTTAAGGAGTTGAAAGAGCAACTCAAAGATCTAATAAATAAGGGTTTCATAAGGCCTAGTGTTTCTCCTTGGGGTGCTCCTATGTTTTTTGGAGAAAGAAAGATGGCTCTTTGCGTATGTGCATTGATTACCACCAACTGAATAAAGTCACTGTCAAAAAATAAGTACCCCCTATTAGAATAGATGATTTATTTGACCAATTGGAAGGTTCAAGTTATTTCTAAAAGATAGACCTTCGTTCTAGCTATCATCAACTCAAAGTTAGGGAGTGTGACATCCCAAAAACTGCTTTCCAAACTCGTTATGGCCATTTTGAGTTTCTTGTTATGTCTTTTTCGCTAACTAATGCCTCAGAAGCTTTCATGGACCTCATGAATTGAGTGTTCAGACCATATCTGGATATGTTTGTCACAGTGTTCATCAATGATATACTGGTGTACTCCCGTAGTGAGGATGCACATTCTGATCATCTCCGAACTGTCTTGCAAACCCTTAGAGATCACAAGTTGTTTTCGAAGTTTAGTAAGTGTGAGTTTTGGCTAAGGTCAGTTTCTTTTCTAGCTCATATCATTTCTTCCGAGGGTATTAGAGTTTATCCCAAAAAGACCAAAGCTATTAGAAATTGGCTTAGACCTATTTCTCCGACTGATATCCGAAGTTTCTTGGGTTTAACTAGCTATTACCATTGTTTTGTTGAGGTTTTCTCCTCTATAGCGTCTCCTATGACTCGGTTGAACCAAAAGAAAGTGAAGTTCTTGTGGACTGAATCTTGTGAGAAGAGTTTTCAGGAGTTGAAGACTCGACTCAGTTCAGCCCCTGTTTTGACTTTGCCTGATGGTGTTGATGGTTTTGTGGTGTATTGTGATTCTTCGAGAGTTGAGTTGGGTTGCGTATTGATGCAGAAGGGTAAGGTGATAGCTTATGCTTCTAGACAGTTGACACCCCATGAGAAAAATTATACCACCCATGACCTTGAGTTGGCTGCTGTTGTGTGTGCTTTGAAAATCTGGATACACAATTTTTATGGTGTCCATGTTGATAAATTCACTGATCATAAGAGTCTGCAGTATGTGTTTACCCAGAGAGAATTGAATCTTAGGCAGAGACGATGGTTAGAATTGTTAAAGGACTATGATATGAGTGTGTTGTACCATCTTGGCAAGGACAATGTTATGGCGGATGCCTAAGTAGAGTGTCCATGGGTAGTGTTTCGCATCTGGTAGAAGGTAAGAAAGAGTTGGCTTGTGATGTACATCATTTGGCTAGATTGGGGGTTAGGTTGTTTTGACTCTGCTGAAGGTAGAATAGGGGTTCAGAGTAGTTCTGAATCCTCCTTGGTTTTGGAAGTGAAGGAAAAGCAATACTTAGATGCTAGTTTGGTCAGACTGAAGGAGTCAGTCAAGGACCAAAAAGTTGAGGTTTTCTCCCAAGGGGGAGATGGTGTATTAAGATTGCAGGGTAGATTGTGTTTCCCGAATATTGATGATCTGAGACAGAGGTTTATGGATGAAGCACACGAGGTGCGATATTTTATTCATCCTGGTGCCACCAAGATGTATCGAGACTTGGGGGAAATCTATTGGTGGAGTGGCATGAAGAAAGATATAGCAGCATTTGTAGCTAAGTGTACCACATGCCAACAAGTTAAGATTGAACACCAAAGACCTGGTGGTATGATGCAAGAGTTTAGTATTCCCACCTGGAAGTGGGAAGAGATAAATATGGACATAATGATTGGTTTACCTCTTTCCCGATGCCATCATGATTCCATTTGGGTTGTGGTTGATAGGTTGACTAAGTCTGCTCATTTCTTGCTAGTTCATACTTCATATACTGCTGAGGATTATGCTAGATTGTATATCCGAGAGCTAGTCAGACTACATGGAGTTCCCTTATCTATCATTTTGGATAGGGGTACTCAGTTAACTTCTCAATTTTGGAAAGCTTTTCAGAAGGGTCTTGGTACCCAAGTGCTTTTGAGTTCTTCTTTTCATCCGCCGACTGATGGTTAGGCTGAGCGGACCATCTAGACCTTAGAAGATATGTTGAGAGCTTGTGCACTTTACTTTATGGGAAGTTGGGATGATCACTTACCGTTGATATAGTTTTCTTACAATAACAGTTTCCACTTTAGTATTGGCATGGCTCCATTTGAAGCATTATATAGGAGGAAGTGTAGATCACCCATAGGTTTGTTCGAGGTGGGTGAAGCGGCTGTGAGTGGTCCTGATTCGGTATTTAAGGCTATGGAAAAAGTTAAGTTGATTAGGGAAAGGTTGAAAACTGTACAGATTCATCAGAAGTCATATGTGGATGTCAGAAGGAGAGACCTTGAGTTTGAAGTTTGTGACCTAGTGTATCTGAAAATTTCACCCATGAGGGGGTTGAAGAGATTCAGAAATTAGGGGAAGCTTAGTCCTTGTTATGTTGGTCCTTACAAAATTCTTAGTCGCGTTGGTAAGGTAGCTTATGAGGTCGAGTTGTCTTCCAATGTCTTCATCCAATATTCCATGTCTTCATGCTTAGAAAGCATATTAGCGATGTTGTGGTAGTGGATTCCTCGGTGAGTGCTAACATTCGAGAAAATCTTGCTTTTGATGAGATTCCTGTTGAGATTCTTGATTTCAGTGTCCGAAGACTAAGGAACAAAGAAGTTCCCTTGGTCAAGGTGTTGTGGCGAAACCAATCTGTTAAGGGTGTAACTTGGGAAGCTGAGGCGGATATGCGATCCAAGTACCCGCACCTATTTTCCGCGAACTTTGATCAAGGCGAAGGTACCGTTTTTTCCTAAATCATGCACTTTTGATAAAAGTTACAGCAGTTCAGCTGTCATTTATTATGTGTTCATCTGTAGTTTCTTGAATTTATGCATTCTATGTTGCATTCGGAGTGAGAAACGATGTAGTGATGAGTGTAACGAATGGTTTCAGCTATTGCTCTATTCCCTATCAGATCTTCTAGAATGCATTATAAATTTTTGATGCGGAATGTCTTAGATTATGACCCACCATTGCGTATAGTATCAAATAAGATTTCCAATGATATGTGGATCATCCAAAACGGACACCCGAGCGACGAGTTATGAACATTCCGGTCGAACCGTGAATAGTAGTGAACAGTAAAACGTGCAGGAAAAAGTACTGAGGCCTGGCGTATTTTTGCTCCAACTTGAAACGATCATAACTCCTTGTACATAATGATCTGCGTAAGATAACATATATCAACAGAAAGATACGAGAGTCCTCTTTCTAATGAAATTGGTTTCATCCAACTTGGATATCGAAGTAAAACGTTATGGTTGATCTACTTCAGACTATCAAAATAGTCCACCAAAGGACAGATTCGAGAATTATTTGATTTTTAGTTGTGTTTTGGTCATTTTCCCTCACCCAAAATCCATCCAAACCCTATAT
>NW_025884440.1:0-1061 GCF_002878395.1 Capsicum annuum
TTTACGCACAAAATTTCAACGAAAAATTTCCCGGGGTATTACATGGACACTAAATCTTATAAACTTTAACACCAGACTTATAGCCCATAAATAAGAACTTGACAGATCTAGGTTCCAACTTTTCATTATCAACATGAGCATAAGCAGGACATCTAAATATCCTAAAATTTAGAATAACTAGCAAGAGTACCATTCCATACCATACCTCTTATAGAGTCTTTTTGTCAATCATGACTGAGGAAGGAAGGTTAATAAGAAGATACATTGTGGAAGCAGCTTTGTCCCAAAAAGACTTGGGTAAACTAGCATTAGAGAGCATACAATGCACCTTCTCCATTATACCACTATTTATTTGTTCGGCCACACCATTCTATTGTGGAGTATGACGATCTGTCAAGTACCTTACAATTCCTTCTGACTTGCACAGAGCATTAAATTCATTAGAACAAAACTCTAAACCATTATCAGTTCAAAGGCATTTTACCTGCTTTCCTATTTTCTTTTCAATCATAGTCTTCCACTTCTTAAAAGTAGGCAACATATCATTTTTTTGCTTCAGGAAGAACACCCAAACTTTCTGGAATAGTTATCAATAATAGTCAACAAGTAATTAGCATCTCCTATAGAAGGTACTCTAGAAGGACCCAGATATTAGAATGAATGTAAACGAGTGTGCCTTTAGTTGAGTGGATGCTTTTAGTGAATAGACTCTTTTTTGCTTCCCAAAAATGCAGTGCTTACAAAACTCCAATTTGGTAATACTCTGCCCATCAAGAAGTCCTCTCTTGCTTAGTTCAGCCATCCAGTTTTCACTAAATATGCCCCAGGCGCATATGCCAAAGTTTAGCAACATAACTATCTGATAGAGAGGAAGTAGAAATAGCTGCATCACCTGTAATCATAAAGCCTTAAAAGATGTACAAATTGGTAGTCTTTCTCTATCCCTTCATTACAACAAGAGAACCTTTAGTAACTTTCAGGACTCCACCTTTACTGGTCTACTTATTTCCACTCGAATCAAGGGTGCTAAAGGAAATAAGATTTTTCTTCAGGTCTGAAAC
>NW_025884441.1:0-1047 GCF_002878395.1 Capsicum annuum
TGGACCTTTACTGACTTTAAAGTATCAAAGATGTTAATACTCATTAATTCTAATTGTAAGAAATTAAGCTGATTTTGTTTCATATTGATAAGGGCATTTATATCTCTGGTTACTGGTTGAGTAACAAAAGGATAAGAAATTTGTTTATCCTTGTACGTAGCCTTAAAACCATTTGCATCAATATGACTATAAGGATAAATAGCATTTATAAAAGGTGTTCCTAAAATAATAGGAGGATAAACAATTGGCGGAGGACGTGACTAATTCAGAGTTAACCCAAGTAACTCAAAACTCTGATGGGCGAGTTTGTCTACAATTCGATAGCAATCCTCCTGTCTATAGAAATTCTTTTTCTTTACCACGAAGGCTCCCTTCAATACATCATATTTCTCCGATTGAACCTGCTGAACCCACTTATGGACCGGCTAGGAATCGAGCGGCATCTTTGCATACTATTAATTCTACAGATTCGCATATTACACCTAAAGGTGTAGAAAAGATAAAAATCAATTCAAAAACTAATATAGTTCAAGATTTCGATAATGAAAATCCTACTCCATCTGAAATGGATTTTGACATAAATTCTATTTAACCATGATGACACAACTTATTGATTTTAGCCCTGGTTCTCAAGCACGAAAATATATTCAGAAAGAATTTTTTTCTGAGAAATGGAAAACCTTTAGGACATGGTTTTTTGAAACTTATACTCCTGATGAATTAAAAAATATTTCAGAAGAATTCTATGAAATTTGTGCTTTGCATAATAAAATTATTTTCTTTGTCCCATGGTTCATGTCTGCATATTTACCGTCCTATGTCAAAATAATCGAAAGATCCTATCAAAATTCTGATGGATCAATTACTAAAGCACTCTACCCTCCTCAGTCTTCCTTTATATTGCCCAATAATACCGGCATAACTTTTTCTGCTTTTCAAAAGTTTGTCAGTGAAGATGTGGGAAAAATTACTGTTTCTGAAATAAATAATCTCATCGCCCAAAATAATTATTTGAGCCTTTATGTTAAGGTTTTAGGCGAACACATT
>NW_025884442.1:0-1922 GCF_002878395.1 Capsicum annuum
GTGTGGGTAAAGATGGAAAGCATTGGGGAAATTGCAATCTTTTTAAGTGATTATTCTTTGACGACTTGTTCCACAAGAGGCCGCAGTGATGTTAACAAAGGATTCATCTACTTCACTGAGGGCCGTTATCTCTATACCTTCAACATGGAAACACCAGGCATATCAGTATCCCTTGTTAGCAAAAGAAAAACGTTAATGTACTGGTTAACACTTCCTTTCTAGTGCAAAAAATAAATAAATTAAATTCTTGGTGTTTTGGCTTTAGCATTTTGTTATATCGTGTTGTTATACAGTAAATGTTTAAATGTATAACAATCTAATTTTTGTTTCTTATAATAACATATTTTGTTTTACAGTTTCAAAGCCTCGCACAATTTTGTTTGGGTTATTTAGTTGATTTGAAGTGGATTATATGTAGGGGTCTCAACGGTTTTGTTCGATCAATTATTTACAACTTTTCCGAGTATCAGGACTTTCAAGTCCTGAAACCAGCAAAAAAAAAAAAAAAAAGCAAAGAAGCAAAGCTTGCTCAAAGCTTTTTGTATACTATCCCTACTAGTCTGAATTCGCATCGGGATGACCCACTAAAAAGGCAAAGCATTCAGTAATAATGGCACAACACATGTTTTATGTGAGTTAACATATATCACTATTTGAAACTCTGTCACGAACAAAAGCCTTAGACTACTGTAGATGGTAATAAAATAGGAATGAATGGGTTAAATTTAACAAAATGATTTCATATTGTTACAATGTAGAGAGTAAAAATAATCTAATGCAGCTTCCAATTCATCAAGAGCATTAGACTTTTCAAAACCCAAACTCAATTGTCGCTCCTGGATTACATGTACCATCAAAGCTTGCTGATTTGGCCTTCAAGGTTAGTATATAGTTCCCGATCTTTTCAGTTTTGAGGTTAGTATACAGTTTTTGGATAGAAACAAGTCTTCAAAAGGCATGACTAGCAATCTCTCAATATCACCTTTTGATGTAATCAATTTTCAATGTCTGCATGTGTTTGCAGTCATTGTCAAACACGACATTGCTCTGTTAAGCCAATCTATGTATACGCTTCGTATTCTTTCTATTATTAAAAATAAAGGCTTTTGTAATTTCTTTAATATCTGATAGGACGCAACTTGAATGGTCACTATTAAAGATCGTTAAGTATATAAGAATATTGTTGAATATAGTGTATTTTTAATCGGGTGAAGTGCATGAATAGTCACTACTACTAAGGATCATCTTCAACTTACCGTGGACCGTAGATAGGAGGATATAGAGAAGTCATAAATTAGGTACAAAGTAAGTAAATAGTTAAGTGTTATCTGATTTCTTACCTTATAATTTCTATTGTTCCTAATTGGTTCCTGGCAGGTTATCACATTATTTGGCTATTTTCACTGTTCCTTGCTATGAATGTTACGTAATGTTTTCCCTACTATTTATTTGGCGTATCCTCTTTATTTCTGTATTTTTCTTTTTCAAATTGATTTGATATGCGTTACTTATGCCGAAAATCTTTTAAAAGCAACTTTCTTCGCGAGGCAGGAATAAAGTCTACACTATCTACCCACTCCACACATGTTATACCCTGCATGTTTCTAATCCTGGGATTCATACTTGAGTACATGACTTACAATGAATATCCTAGTGATGGGATAGCTTATGATGCATTAAGCATGTTCATATGAGTCATTTAAGGTAATACAAGCTAAGAGTTTTTGAATCCATCAAGTTTGAGTGTTCGATTTTGTAAGGGTCATCTTTGAATGAGTATAACTCTATGTTAATATGGTATTTTGTCTGATTTAGACCCACCAAATTGTAGAGAATCGAATAAGCTTTCCAACAATACCAATTTTGCCTTAATCCAATACCCGAGCGAAAAGTTATGCCCATTTTCGTGAGAGACAGTAAGC
>NW_025884443.1:0-1787 GCF_002878395.1 Capsicum annuum
CAATATCGGAGCAAAGAGTTATGCTTATTTTACTCCAGCGTGTCAGCCTTAAAAATCGGTATTTTGTGACGAATTGTCACAAGCCTAATGGCCCGTCACTTATGGCAAAAAGTCACAAAAGTCACCCTTTTTGTACCGACAATTTGTTACGGCCTGTCACGGGCCTGACAGCTTGTCACGGAAGTCGTCAGCTATTTTTTTCAGCAATTGATGGATGATTTTTGCAAGGGTATTTTAGTTATTTCCCATTTTTGGAGGCCTCTATATATATATGAGAATCCTCAACCAAAACCTGATTTCTTCATTTCTCTTTTCCAATTATCTTAAGAAATATATCTAGGGTTTTATTTAAGGAAATTAATCTTCCAAAAATCATCCATAACTCATCAAGATTCCTTCAAGAATCAAGTTCCTCATGGAGTGGGCTTCAAGATTTTTTTATTACAAGTGTGAGTAAATTCTCAAGAACTAGAGTTTAGCCAATGTCAAAGATTAAGGTATGTGGGGTTTTGAACAAGAGCAATTATTTCGTTCTTGTGCTCAAAGCTTTGATTTTTACAATGGATTTATATGATTTTGCAAGTGGGTTTATACCTAAATTACTTCATCATGAGATTATGAGAATATAAATCATTCAAGCTTTGTTATACATGATTATTTACAATTTCCAAGTTATGACTTGATATTTAATATTGTGAATTTCAAGTTTCTACCATGAGTTGGTATTTTATGTGTCAAGCTTTAAGCTTCCTTATGACAAATTGAATTATTGAGTATATTGATTCATGAGAATTGAGTTGTTACAGTGAGTCTTGCTATTTCCTCAAAGTTATTGATGTTACCATGACTTAATGAATTGATGCATTTTGATATTGAGAAAGATTGATTTGATTTGAGTCGAGTTAGGAATCCACAAATTGATTATGATTTGATAAATGTGAAAGAGATTTGATTTGGTCTTCATGATGGACCCTTGTGATGTTTGTGATGGATTTCCTAACGCATTCTAAGCTTGTGTCTGGGAGTAGTATTTAGAACCGAGCAGTAAATGTGGTATTTCCCCCAAAACGTATTCCATCATAGAATTGATATTGATAATTGTGAGCTGAAGGCTGAGTATGAGATTCTGATCACTAAATTTAGGTTATACTCCCTGGCAAGAGTACGACGCTCCTGCCAATATGGGGTTCTCTCCTTAGGAGGGCAAAATGTTGGACACCATGTAACTCATATGGTTTATGTCGATTATAAAAACCTTCCATATCCATAAGAGTCGAGTTTCTTGAATTACAGAGTCACTCCAAGTCTTGAGTTGAAGAGTTGAGTTGTTTATGATGATTTATGAGGTTTTTACCATATGATTTATTTATGAAGAGATCATGAAAAGTATGTTTCAATCTAACTCAAGCCAAGTGAGCCATCATTGTACATATGCATATTTTCATGAAATTGATGACGATATTTACATTGTTGCATGCACCCCCACATACTTAGTACATTCCAAAGTGCTGACCCACATATTTTTCTATAGGCTATATTTTCTCATAATATAGGTTCAGGTACTCATCCTCATTAGCGATATTCAGGTGCCTTTTTTTATCTGCTCAGCGGTGAGTCCTCATGATTCGAGGATCGTGTTTATAATTTTGTGATACCGTTTTATTGTTATGTCTTTTAGTAATGTTGAAGTCAATTGGGGGTTTGTCCCAATGCCTCTTTGATTTTGATGTATAGAGGCTTTATCAGGCTAAATGGTTGGTATGTACAAAATTTTAGTATTTTGGATT
>NW_025884444.1:0-2035 GCF_002878395.1 Capsicum annuum
CTTCTCACCAGTGGCTAAAATGGTTACAGTCAGATGTGTGATTGCAGTAGTTGCATCTAAAGGTTGGAATCTTCATCAAATGGATATGCATAATGCATTCCTCCAAGGGGATCTTGAGGAGGAATTCTACATGGAAATGCCAGAAGGATTTAGAAGACAGGGGGAGCACAAGGTGTGTAAGTTGATCAAATCCTTGTATGGTCTTAAGCAGGCCTCCAGGCAGTGGAATCTGAAGCTCACTCATGCTTTACTTGATGTTGGTTTTACCCAGAGTGTACATGAATATTCCCTATTCACTTTGCATCAAGGTAATGAGATTGTCATTGATCAATGCCATAAAAATCAAGTTGCACCAGCAGTTTAAAATGAAAGGCTTGGGGAATCTCAAGTATTTTTTAGGAATTAAAGTTTTAAGATCAGCATCAGGGATCAAATTGAACCAAAGAAAGTACATTCTTGAGTTGATTGCTAACACAGGGCTTAGTGGTTCTAAACCGGTTGTTACCCCTCTAGAATCTAATGCCAAGTTAACCTCAATTGAGTATGATCATTCCACAGGTGCACAAGATGATGAGTTGTTGTCTGACATTTCATCTTACCAAATACTTGTTGGCAAACTTATGTATGCCACTATTACAAGGCCAGACATTAACTTTATTGTTCAAACTCTCAGCTAATTCATGCAACACCTAAAAATTCTCACTGGGAAGAAGCTACTAAGGTGTCCAGATACCTTAAAAGTTCTATTGGTCAAGGTGTTTAGTTCAAGGCTGAGCCTGCTACTACTCTAACTTGCTGGTGTGACTCAGATTGGGATTCTTGCCCCAACACCAGAAGATCAGTTACTGCTTATGCCATTCACTTTGGTGAATCACTAATATATAAAAAAAAAACAGCACACTATTTCTAGGAGTTCTGCTGAAGCTGAGTATAGAAGTATGGCTTCAGCAATTGTAGAGCTCACTTGGCTTGTTGGTTTATTTCAGGAACTCAGGGTTCACGTCACCCTACCTGTTTTAGTCTTCAGTGACAGTAATTCAGCCATTCAATTA
The DNA here is from genome assembly GCF_002878395.1 of Capsicum annuum. Taxonomy (NCBI): domain Eukaryota; kingdom Viridiplantae; phylum Streptophyta; class Magnoliopsida; order Solanales; family Solanaceae; genus Capsicum; species Capsicum annuum. Next base: position 1,053 of record NW_025884444.1, read on the forward strand.
GCCAACAACCCTGTGTTTCATGAGAGAACCAAACACATTGATATTGACTGTCACTTCATCAGGGACAAGATTAAAGATGGCTTGATTAAGGCTCTATATGTTTGTAATACCCCGGGAAATTTTTCATTGAAATTTTGTGCATAAACGTGTTAGGTTCTATCTTCTATAATAAATTATAAATTTTTCCATGTGGAATGTCTTCAATTATGACCCACCATTTCGTAGATTATCGAATAATCTTTCCAACGATATGTGGATCATCTAAAATGAACACCCGAGCGACGAGTTATGAACATTTCGATCGAACCGTGAATAGTAGTGAACAGTAAAACATGCAGGAAAAAAGTAATGAGGCCTGATGTATTTTTGATTCAACTTCAAACGATCATAACTCCTCGTACACAATGATCTTGCTGATATACTATATATCAATAGAAAGATATGAGAGTCCTCTTACTAATGAAATTGGTTTCATCCAATTTGGATATCGGAGTAAAACATTATGGTTGATCTACTTCAGACTATCAAAATAGTCCATCAAAGGAAAGATTCGAGAATTATTTGATTTTTAGGGACGTTTTGGTCATTCCCCCTCACCCAAAATCCGTCCAAACCCTATATTAAAGCCTATTAGAAGCATTATATGTTATATTTCATCAATTTCCCCCCAAAAAGAAAATCCTAAGCTCCTACATCCAACTTCAAGAACCTCCAAAGTTCACATTAAATTCTGCAAATTTATTTAAGATTCCAAGTTCCTAGTTTAAGAACTTCAAGAACCTCCAAAGTTCACCATTAATTCTGCAAATTTATTCAAGATTCCAAGTTCCTAGTTCAAGAACTCCAAGAACCATCATTCAAAGGCACGATTAATATCTCAAAAACGAGTATCAATCTAAAGTTCATCATTCAAGGTATGTGGGGTTTTTCAACAAGAACTCTCTTTCATTCTTGTGCCCAAAAGTAATTTTCTTTACAAAGGC
>NW_025884445.1:0-2679 GCF_002878395.1 Capsicum annuum
GGAAACAGTTCCACATTCCAAATACATGCAAAAATAGAACGCCACTTACTACCTTTATAGAAGCAGATGATATAAATGACAGAAGTTAAAACTATACTAAGGTTTAGATCCTTTCTAATATTTGACATCATTTGAAGCCGGTAACCTTTGTCACCTATTACAATATTATACTCAAGTCTTGGTTTTCCAAAATTGTAATTTATCTCCGAAGAAGTAACCATATTTTGTCCATTATTAAACAAAGTTCTGAATCAACAAGAGTTTATAGAATGTAGAATATATACACTCTTAAAAAGAATTCTTTAAACTTCTCTAAGCATATATATGTAGATAGTAACAAAAAACGGAGGACTGTAAAAAAACTACTAGTAAAAAAAATACATCTCAAAACCTTAAACTTTCAAACCTTTTTTTTTTTTAATTTCTAGCATTTTCATGAGAAGATAGAAGTTAAAGTAATTTATCTTTCTTACTGGAACTATTCCGGGAAGAACAAGATTTTTGTATAATTTTTTCTGAGGGATTTAGATAGAGATATGCTTGAACCCTTTTGATTGAAAGATCTACTTTCTCTAGAGCATGGAAACATATTGGCTAATGGTCCTACAAAAACTTCTGAGCCAACTTCAGCTGACAATGATCAGCCACAACCTAAGGTGAAGGCCTTGAGTCAAGACCTTCCTTCAGGTTGTGGCAGATCATTGTTTGTTGTGTTAGCTCAAAAGATTTTTAAAAACCATTGTACCTTTCCATATGATTTCTGTGCTGTAGCGAAATATCATTATAGAGATTAGTGAGGTTGAAGCTGGTGTTGAATTGGATGGAAATTAGACATGGTTTTATAGTTGAAACAATCACATGGGATGGTCACTTTCATAAAGTTTTTTGGTAAGAAAAACATATTAGGAAAATTAATAATTAATTTGTTCAAAAACATATGGTCAGAGAAAGAACTATATTCTAAAAATTAAGAATCTTAAAAAATATATGGTAACTGGTAATTAGCATTAGGAAAATTTGAAAATTTGAAACATGCAATAGAAACATATATTTGAAAAATTAAGAAATTATAAAATATATATGGTAAGTGAAGCATATATGGTAATAGTATTAGGATAATTTAATAACTAAGCAATATATTTTACAAAAACATATATGGTGAGAAATATTTGGAAAACTAATAATTAAGAGGCCCTAAAATTCATATGGTAAGTGTAACGACACAAAAATATACCCTGGTCGTCACCCGGTGCTTACGGTCCAGAAAGAACACAAGCTAACCCATAAACTGATACCTGCTGTGAGCACTGAACAATATACTGATAATAAAAGACATGCACAGAAGTTATCTAAAGACATCATAAGGTTTTATAAAAATAATTGAATACTCATAATAATCTGAATCATAGTTCTGAATGCCTAAAAACATACTAAAAATACAGGCAAAAACAACTGAACAAAAGCTCTTTGAATATTTGAAAGCCTCTAAAACTGACTGACTATAGAGTTGATAGACAAGGCCCCCGACTGATTAAATAACTGAACAGTTGACATAAATAAATATAAGATAAACTTCTCCTTGAAGTATGAGGACTAACCACTGCTGCTAATGCTGACTGACTAATCCTGTCTAAGCTCAGTCGGGAAACTAAGCATCTGAACTGGAGTATTCCAGAAGAATCTTTTAAAACAATTTATCAGATTGGTAAATTTAGTTTTTTAAAAAAGCATAACATCAAGACCTCCGAGTCTACTGTCGCCATTAATAATTCTTTAGAAATTATTCAACTATTAAATGAGCATGACATAAACAGATTTAAACATCAGTTTAATTATCTTCATGTTGGACTTGTTCAGGTGGCTATTAAGCCACTCTTCAGACAAGGTCTTGATATCCCAGTCTGTGCTATTCTAAGAGACGCCCGTCTATTGAATTTCTACGATTCTCTCTTAGGTGTAATTCAAAGTAACCTCGCCGACGGCCCAGTATACTTTAATTGCTACCCAAATTTCTCAGTGGATATTAATGATCCTAACATCATGGATGTTTTAACACTTAATGTTAAAACAAAAAACATGAACAGTAAGGATAATACTAGAGAAATAGCAATAATATACAGAGTATATTATCGGCTTATGGGTACAACCCTAGCTCCCAAAGCTAGAATCACGAGCCCTACAGCCTCAGACATGGAACCTCCCCCATACCTCGTCAGAAGATTAGAACTAACCCAGGATTAGAGGTCATCAAATCCCAGGATGAGTATATCCCAGACCATAAAGCTATCGAGGTCCTCTGGTACCTTCCAAAAGATACAATAAAAAGAAAATGGTACGTCAGTACCTATTCTAAAGAGCAGCAAAAAGAGTTTGGCAAACTCTGGATAGCTGATATGAAAAGACTTTGATGTGACCTCGAATTCTTTAGGTGGTTTGAATTCACTGGAAGAATGGAAAACCAAAATGAATCCCTTCAAGTTATCATTAATAAATGGTATACTTAGAGTAACAAAGTAATTGAATCAGTTACTCCTCCCCTTGAAGGAATAAAAATTCCCTATTCTAATGAAATTCTCAATGCTTCTCCCTTCAAGAAGAAGCACTATAGACCCCTATCAGCCTCTGTCAACAGAGGCCTAGATCGGATAGTTGAACAAAACAACTATATGAATCAGGTCC
>NW_025884446.1:0-1340 GCF_002878395.1 Capsicum annuum
TTTCTTTTCCACTTTCTTAATAAAATAGAAAAGTCATCAAAGTCATCGTCTTTAGAATACAAAAATAATGTCCAAATAAACCTGGAGTAATCATCAACAATGACATAGAAATACATTTTTTCACCTTTACTTCTTATCCTTATTTGTCCACAAAGATCCATATGGACTAGGTCAAGGCACTTGGTTGTGCTTACATAGTTCTTTGTTTTGAATAAGGATCTCACTTGCTTCCCCTTTCTACAAGAACTATAAATTTTCTCATCTTTTAATTTAGTTTTAGGCATGCCTATAACCAAGCCCTTTGAAGCAAGTTTGTTTAACTATTTTGGACTTGAATGACCAAGTCTTTTTTGCCATAGTAGCTCATTACAATCAATTGCACTAAGACGATTGAAATTAGTATCCGACATCCCCATAATATCAAATTTGTACATATTTCTATATCTTTTGGTAGTAAGGCAATTTCCTTTCTATCCAACATCTTGACTTTTCATCCTGCAGAAGTAAAAGTTATCTTGAATCTTTTGTTACACAATTGAGAAATACTAAGAAAGTTATGCTTCAATCCATCAACTCCAGTACTCTTGTTTTAAATCTTCCAATCTTTCCAACTCTTGTAATTGTACCCTTTTTACCATCTCCAAATGATACATTCTCCCTTTTGAATGAGGTGAGTGAAAGAAACTTTTATTTTTCTTCAATCATATGTCTTGAGTAAGCAATATTCATGTACTAAGGTTGTTTTCCTCCTTTTTATTCCACCGGTAAAATAGTCTAGGGGTTAGTTTTAAAAATTCAGGCAAGCTTGGATTCTTTCTTATGATTAAAAGGGTGAATTAAATTTTTTCTTACTCATCTTGGCAACAGGTTAGTGGACCTATTTTTGTGCATAAATTTGAAATTATTTCCTCATTACAGTTTTGGTTCTTATTCCTAAAACTAGTTATAACTGTACATTTAGTAGTAGGATCTCAAAGTTTTACACAAATGTAGGACAAATCATTAGTGACAATAATCTCTTTATGTAATTCTAGACCTACCTTTTCATTATTAGTTTTCTACTTAAATTGTTGACAACTTTAGATGAGTTAATCCATCTATTTTCTCCTTCAAGGTCTAATTTTAGCCTAGACACTTCTTGAGACAGTTTTTCCACCTTTTCTATTTCATTAAAAAATCATTTTTGCACTTCTAAAGGTTTGACTCAATCCTTTTCCAATTTTCACTCATAACTTCTTTTCCTATTTAGTAAAAGACAATTTCAGAATTCAGACTTTAAATTCAAATTTGATGAATCAAGTTTGTCAACCTAGTTCTTTAGCCTATTTTTCCTTTTCAAT
>NW_025884447.1:0-5449 GCF_002878395.1 Capsicum annuum
TGAATCACTCTAAACTCTTGAATACATTAGAAATTACAAGAACTCATGCAAAAATAGATACATAGCTGCACTATAGATTCAAAGGGCTAAGTTAAGGAAGAATAATACCTTCGGCTTGATCTGAACTCGCGGAAAAGAGGTGCGGATACTTGGCTCACATGTCTGTTTCTGCCTCCCAAGTAGCACCCTCAACAGATTGGTTCCGCCATAAAACTTTAACCAAGGGAACTTATTTGTTCCTTAGTCTATGGATCTGAAAATCTAGGATCTCAACAGGAATCTCATCGAAGGAAAGACTGTTCTGAATATCAGCACTATATGAGGGATCCACTACAACGGAATCACCAATATGCTTCTTAAGCATAGAGACATGAAAAACAGGATGAACAACTGACAACTCTGTGGGCAACTCAACCTCATAGGCCACCTTACCAACACAGCTCATGACTTTATACGGGCCAACATAACGGTGACTAAGCTTTCCCTTTTTACCAAACCCCTTCACCCCTTTCATGGGTGAAATCTTCAAGTACACCAAATCACCCACCTCAAACTCAAGCTCTCTTCTCCTTACATCGGCATATGACTTTTGGCGACTCTGAGAGGTCTTCAACCTCTCTCTAATCAACTTAACTTTCTCCATAGCTTTAAATACTGCATCAGGCCTAATTGTAGAAGCTTTACCCACTTTAAACCACCCTATGGGTAACCTACATATCCTACCATACAAGGCCTCAAATGGTGCCATCCCGATGCTAGCATGGTAACTATTATTATAGACAAACTCTATCAATGGAAAATGCTCATCCCAACTACCATTGAAATCAAAAGCACATGCCCTCAACATATCTTCCAGGGTCTGAATGGTCCTCTCAGCCTGACCATCTGTCTGCGGATGAAAAGCAGAACTCAAAAGAGCTTGGGTACCAAGACCCTGCTAAAACGCCCTCCAAAACTGAAAAGTAAATTGAGTGCCCCTTTCTGAAATAATGGAGGAGGGAACTCCATGCAGCCTGACAATCTCCCGGATTACAATCTAGCATAATCCTCAGTTGTATAAGATGTGAGCACCGGAAAGAAATGTGCGGACTTAGTCATCCTATCCACAAAAACCCAAATAGAGTCATGATGATGACGCGAAAGAGGCAACCCGTTCATGAAGTCCATATTCACCACCTTCCACTTCCAAGTGGGTATACCAAACTTTTGCATCACACTACTAGGTCTTTGGTTCTCTACTTTAACCTGTTGGCGCGTTGTACACTTTGCTACGAACTCAGCTATATCCTTATTGATACGATTCCATCAATAAATTTCCCGCAAGTTGTGGTACATCTTGGCGGTGCCGGGATGCATAGAATACCGCGCGCCATGTGCTTCAGCCATAATCCTCTGCCTTAGATCATTAACACATGGAATACACAATCTACCTTGCACTCTCAACACGCCATCTTCCCCTTAGGAGAAAACCTCTACCTTTTGGTCTTGAACTAACTCCTTCAGTTCGACCAAACTAGGATCCTTGTCTTGCTTCTCCTTCACTTCCGAAACAAAAGAGGATTCGGAACTACTTTGCACCAACGTACTCCCCTCGGCTGAATCAAGTAACCTTATACCCAATCTATCCAGACAATGCACATCACGAGATAGCTCTTTTTCCCTTCCTCTACATGAGCAAGACTACCCATAGACAATCTGCTAAGGGCATTCGCCAATACGTTGGCCTTGCGCAGGTGATACATCACACTCATATCATAGTTTTTTAACAACTCCAACCACCTCCTCTGCCTAAGATTCAACTCCCTTTGAGTAAATACATTTTGCAGGCTCTTATGATCAGTAAACACATCAATATGAACACCATAAAGATAGTGTCTCCAGGTTTTCAAAGTAAAGATCATAACAGCTAACTCAAGATCATGGGTTGGGCAATTCTTCTCATGCGGCTTCAACTGCCTAGAGGCATAGGCTATAACCTTACCAATTTGTATCAACACACAACCCAAACCAATTCTAGAGGTATCACAATACACCACAAAACCATCTGTACCATCAGGCAAAGTCAACACAAGGGCTGAAGTAAGTCAATTCTTCAACTCCTAAAAACTCTTCTTACAGGAATCTGACCACTGGAACTTATCTTTCTTTTGGGTCAACCAGGTCATAGGAGACACAATTGAAGAGAGACCTTCAACAAAACAGTGGTAGTAGCTCGCTAGACCCAAGAAACTTCTAATGTCAGATAGAGAGATAGGTCTAGGCCAATTTCTTACAGCTTCTATCTTTTGAGGGTCAACTTTAATACCTTCGGTTGAAATAATATGACCTAGAAAGGCTACAGACCTTAGCCAAAATTTACACTTACTAAATTTAGAGAACAACTGGTGATCTCAATGAGTTTGTAAGACAACTCTAAGGTGATTCACATGGTTATTTTCATTATGGGAGTATACAAGGATGTCATCTATGAAGACAATGACAAACATATCAAGATATGGATTGAACACTCGATTTATGAGGTCTATGAAGGCGGCTGGGGCATTGGTTAGCCCGAAGGACATGACTAGAACTCAAAGTGACCATAGCGGGTTCGGAAGCCTGTCTGTGGAATATTATATTCCCTCACTTTAAGTTGATGATAGCCGGATCTAAGGTTTATCTTAGAGAAATAACTTGCATCTTGCAACTGATCAAATAGGTCATCAATTCTCGGAAGAGGATACTTATTTTTTACTATGACCTTGTTAAGCTGACGATAGTCAATGCATATACGCAAAGAACCGTCTTTCTTTCGCACGAATTAGATAGGCGCGCTCTAAGGAGAAATACTGGGCCTTATGAAACCTTTGTCTAAAAGATATTTGAGTTGCTCTTTTAACTCCTTAAGCTCAGCAGGTGCCATATGGTATGGAAGAATAGAAATAGGCCGAGTATCAGGAAAAAGGTCAATCCCGAATTCTATCTCTCAATTGGGAGGTTACCCTGGGAGATCTTTCAAAAAAACATCTGGAAACTCATTAACAATATTGACTGACTGAATAGTTGGAGCCTCGGACTTAGTGTCTTTGACTCTAGCTAAGTGATAAATGCAATCTTTGGATATTATCTTTCTGGCTTTGAAATAGGAGATAAAATGACTCTTGGGAGATACCGAACTCCTGGATCACTCAAAAGTTGGTTCATCAGGAAACTGAAACTTGACCATATGGGTACGATAGTCTATAGATGCATAACAAGAATGAAGCCAATCCATTCCCAAAATAAGGTCGAAATCCACCATGTCTAACTCTATCAAATCAGCAAGTATGACTCTATGAAGAACAGTAACAGGACAATCTCTATACACTTATTTAGCAATAACTGACTCCTTGATGGGTGTAGAAACTAGGAAAGGATCAGGAATATTTTCGGGACCCATTTTGAAATTCATAGCTACAACTGTGGTCATATAAGAGAGACTTGACCCGGGGTCCAACAACACATAGACATCAAAGTAAAAGACATGAAGCATACCGGTAACAACATCAGGAGAGTCCTCCTGCTCCTGACAGGATGGTAAGGCATAGAATTTATTGTGGCGCTGACCGCTAGCAGTGCTAGATAAAGTGACCTAAGCAGAGGCGGGATAGGGTATAGAAGCTGGTGCACTAGTAGCCTGTGCCTGAGGTCGGGCATCTCTGTTCCCCTGTCTAGCGTGAGGACAATATCTAAGTCTGTGGCCCTGCTTGCCACAACCAAAACAACCCCTCAGATCTACAAAACACTCCTCGAGATAACTCCTACCATACTTAGCACAGAGAGGATAGCGGGGCCTGTTACCAACACTGTTCTACGACCTAGACATAAAAGATCTGCCCCCTTGCTCCTTCCTGCTTCTAGGTGCGGAAGCACTAGCTGTTGAAGGCACTGGCATAGACAGACGCCTCTGAAACTGAGGATGGTTCCTTCATGGAACCTAGGCTGGCTAAACTCATGCTGCTCATATCTAGCCCTCATGTTACCCCTCACTAAATCTCTCTCCCTAATCTTATTTACCTCTATCTGCTAGGCATACATTATCAACCTAGCCAGATCCATATCCCTATGCAACATCGCAATCCTACACTCCTTTAGTACAACCCAGAAACACCAGTCACAAACTTGCTCATACTAGCCTGGGTATTAGAAATCAAACTAGGAGCATACTTGGCCAACTGGTTGAACTTCAAGCTGTACTCCTTAACAGTCATAGAACCCTGCCTCAAGTTTATAAACTCTTCAATCCTTGCCTCCCTTATCTCAAGTGAAAAGAACTTGTCCAAGAATATATCTTGGAATACCTGCCAAGTCATAGGAGCAACATCCTTACCTCTGCCCTTCCTCCACGATACAACCCGTTCATATGGTATGTCCTTCAACCTGTAAGACACCAACTTAACACTTTCTTCCTTAGAAACATGCATCACCTGCGTGATCTTTCTCACCTCTTCCAGGTACAATTATGGGTCCTCACCTTCCTTGGACCCATAAAACTCTGGCGGATTCATCCGCATGAAATCATAGATCCTAGCCGTAGCTACATCACCTCCCTGTTGATTAGCAACTGCGGCCTGATTATTGGCCCGAACATTAGTGGTGACTGCTTGGGATAACGCCTGAAAGGCCGCCCAAAACTCAGCATGAGACACAATCTCATTCAAAGGATCAACAGGTAGGGGCTGCTCATCATCATTCCTGCGGGCATTCGCTCTTCGTAGAGGAATTTTCTGAAATAGAAGAGCATGAATTATTAGATAAAAGGGACAAATGTAGGCACGATAGAATCCGAAAGAAAGAAATAACTTTTTTATAAAACATCTTGTAGCCTCTTGCTCATAGATGTGGTGCGCTACACACCGATGATCAAGAATCTACTCAACGCGGCTTGTCAGACTCCCTAAGACTCTTTTAAAACCTAGCTTTGATACCAAGTTTGTAATGACCCGAACTCACCTCCCGGGACATCACACAGTGCTTGAGGCTACAAGTAGCCCCAAGCAAACCCTTTGAGTCTGTTTCTACTAATAACACTCATTTCAAGATGAAATAATTCAAACACTAGCATAGTCATATCATATGAAAGGAAATACAGAGAAAATGCTCGATCCAAACGACCAAGCAATACCGGAAACCTCAACACAACCACAATCTGATAACTAGTCTGACAAAGCCTCTACTAATCCATGAACTAGAGAGCCATTGGGACAGGTCCCTAACTGACCAAAATGAACTGAAAGTAAAAACAGAGTCTCAAACGCAGAAATGTCTGAGGATAGGTCCTTGAATCATGAGGATGGGACTCAGCACCTAAAACCTGAACCTACATTATAAGACAATGTAGCACATAGACGTATATATTGATCAACACTTGGGAATGTACTGAGTATGTAGGGGTGCATGCATTTATATAAAACAACATCAATACTCTTTA
>NW_025884447.1:8449-11846 GCF_002878395.1 Capsicum annuum
ATAAAGAAAGTTGAGCTGCCATGCAAGCTGCTGGTTTGTTCTCGCCTTTTAGATATTTTATTTAATTTTGTGCCTGTTAACCAATGTTTCTTAATATTCTTTCTGGCTTTGACACTTTCGGCTTTCTGACATTTAAGATATGTTGCTCGGACTCTTCAAAAATGTCAACAAGCACGTTTCAGATCCTCCAAAAGTAGGGATTGTTTGGAGGTATCCAACATGGGTTCAACAACACTTTTGGAGAGTCTAAGCAACATAACATATAAGAGGAAATAGACAACACACACTTATACTTAGGAGTATTATAATCAATAAGCTTTTACCTAATTCAGTTAACCATGCAAAATAGTATCTTTCATATTATGTTTATATACTATTTTGCAGGTGAAGCTGTTTTTGTAGATGGCATTCCTTTACCACTAAACTACCTGCATGGAGCAATTAAGTTAAGGCATAGAGATTAGAGGTGCAAAATCCTCCTCTGGTATGACTTACTCTAATACATTCTTTGAAATTCCAAACAAAATTTTTCCAGTAATATCTGCTCTTCCCCTTTCTCTAAAGGAATATAGTACTTCAGAAAAGAACTATCTCAGTACACATCACATGCATTAGGAATCAGTTTTGGTAATTTACATAAGAAACTATAATGATGTCTTTAATTATATCTTTTGTCAACTTTCTTTTCAATTATGTCATTCCTTAAATATGTACTCCCTCCGTTTCAAAAAGAATGACCTACTTTGACTTGGCACAAAGTTTAAGAAAATAAAGAAGACTTTTGAATCTTGTGGCCTTAAATTAAAGTTGTGCCAAATTTGCCAAAATGTCATTTAATCTTGTGGTCCTAAACATTTCGTTGAAATTAATGTATTGCCAAAAAAGAAAAGGGGTTATTCTTTTTTAAATGGACTAAAAAGGAAAGCAGATCATTCTTTTTGAAATGGAGGGAGTATTTTTTATCAAAAAATGAAGGAGAAAGAGTGAACTATATAGATTTTTCAGATTTGATTCAGTAAGATGAAAGGCTAAAAAATCTAAGTAGGGATAAAGATGCCCCATCTCATTGGGGATGAAGAACGAATACCATCCTGATGTAATACATCTATTTTTAAGTTGTCGTATCTGGCAGCGAACGAAGAATAAGAATAAAAGAGATCAGCCCACAAGTAAGTATAATTTTCTGATGCTCACATTATTTTTGCTTTTTTTGCCCTCCCCAGACCTCACTATGTGGGAATTCACTGGGTTTGTTGTTGTTGTTCTCAAAAGAATGGAAAGTTTCACTAGCAATGTTTGCAACATGATTTCTTTTCCAATTTTATTTCGGAGAGTAGGTTAAAACAACAACAACAAAATCAGTATATCCCACAAATGGACGCAGTCCATACCATTATCTCAGAGATGAGGTAGAAATGTTGTTTCCGAAAGACCCACTGGCTCAAGACGAAATATTTTATCGAAGGATATACTATAAGAATAAGACACAGTAGGTAGAAAGTAGAAACAAACAACAAATAATAACAAATGATTCCCTTGCTTGGAAAACCCTGATCCATCCCTTACATGCTGCTGTGTTAATCAGATTAGTCATCCCCTCTATGGATAAGATGAATAAAAAGGGGAGAGGAGATCTCCCTATCTCAAACCCGTTTGAAAGGGGAAAAACCAGTAGATGCTCTGTGGATTTGAGTAGAGAACCTCACCGTAATAAGAAACTCTAGCAGTTACTTCTTCATGTCCATTTTAAATGGCATTTTAAGATTTTCCACACCCTTTAATAAAACTAGATAATAGCATTAACTATAAGGGGTTATTTGACTAAGTTACCCTTTATATCATCACTTCAAATTACCATTATTCTCTTCTTAGACATGTTAGGTCATCTATAGGAGCACAGGTTGATTTGGTAAACAGAGTTGATACCATCTTGGTTTCCTTAAATGGATACATTTAAAGTCTACCAGAGTTAGTAGGGTCTTTGTTGAGTGTTTATTATTTGTTGTTGTTGTACTAATTTCTCTGTAGGTGTAGAAAAGATCAAATCTGTGTTGTATTAATGACTTTGTTCAGGTAGTTGAAAACTCAACTTTGGCAACTCTCTTGCGTGTTGTTGGAAGTGAACTGATTCAGAAATACTTGGGAGATGGGCCTAAATTGGTGAGGGAGCTCTTCAGAGTTGCAAATGATCTCTCACCTTCTATCGTCTTCATTGATGAGATTGGTGCAGTCGGTACCAAGAGGGTTGTGTCTGGCATCATTAACTTGAAGATTGGAATATTATGGATTTCTGTTAATTAACGTCTTTATTTATCCGTACGATGCAAATTCTGGTGGTGAACGTGAGATCCAGAGGACCATGTCAGAGTTGTTGAACCAGCTAGATGGTTTTGATTCCAGAGGAGATGTTAAGGTGATTCTTTCTACAAATAAAATCTCGAGTCTTGATCCTGCCCTTTTGCGACCTAGTAGAATAGACAGGAAGATTGAGTTCCCTCTTCATGATATTCAAACAAGGAGGCGGATTTTCCAGGTTTGGTATTGTGATGTAAATAATTATTACCGACTGATGAATCCTGGATTACCTCCTATTTGCTGACTTGAAAATCTATTTTAGGATATCAGATACACATAGCAAGGATGACTTTGGCTAATAATGTCAACCTAGAATAATTTTTTATGACCAGGGATGAATTTTCTGGAGCTGATATCAAGGCAATATGTACTGAAACTTGATTGCTCGCTCTAAGTGAACAACGTATGAAGGTAAGACCTCAAAATTGGAAGTTAGGATTGTTTATAGAAATGAGGGTTTTAGTTTGGTCTCAATTTGCACCCAAATGCTCAACTTTGGATTGACCAAGTCCATGTCTTCGTTCATGTGTGGGGTTGGCTGCTGTAATGTAAATTTATTAGGGAGCATGTTACAATTGGTTCTTTAACTTGTGTTCATGAGAAGACGGGTTATAATTTAAGTTCTTGTAATGTGGAATGTGGAGCTTAACTTGTTGGGAGGGCATTGTTTGGGCTGAGTCGAAGTTGCCGATTTTCTGTAATTTTTTGTTGATGTTTCTATGTCTGAATAAGTAACAAAGGTGCATTTCATACAATTTCTACCTGTAGTCGTGTGAACTATATTGTTCTTTACAAGCTAAGGGGGCATAAACCAAGTATACTTGGAATTATATAATTTGAATTTTCGGAGTGACTGATCCTGTTCATGCCCCGTAGGGGTTGTAAAAATCATGTGGCAGGGGTGCGATAAAACTTTCTGAGATAATAGTTTGCATTTTGCTATAGATGTTTACAGATATATTCTGTTCTCTACAGGTGACTCAAGCAGATTTCAAGAAGGCGAAAGATAAGGTAATGTTCAAGAAAAAAGAGGGAGTGCCAG
>NW_025884447.1:14846-15949 GCF_002878395.1 Capsicum annuum
TAAATTGCAACAAAATAATACAATGATACATACATCAAAATAATACAATTAAATCTAATCTTTACACATAAATATTTTTCAAAGTCGTCCGACACTCATCTACCACCTGTAAACAATAACAAAATAATAAGATGAAAGAGATATCAAATAATACAACTAAACCTAGCCTTTACATAAAAAAAATTCTTCAAAGCTGACCAACATTTATTTATCACTTGTAAACTGCAACAGAATAATATGCTAAAAGTAATATCAAAATAATACATTTAAACTTAAATTTACTCACAAAAAATTCTCAACGCCGATCGAGATTCATCTACGAACTGTAAACTACCACAAAATAATAAATTAATAGAGATATTACAACAATACAATTAAACCTAACCTTTACCTAAAAATAATTCAAAGCCGACTCACATTCATCTAGCATCTGTAAATTAAAATAAAACAATAAGATAACAAAGATATCAAAACAATATAATTAAATCTAACCTTTACACAAAAAATTCTTCAAAGCCCACCGAAATTCATCTACGAGCTGTAAACTATAAAAAAAATATAATTGTGATCACAAAGCTTTGATTTTGATCCAACTAAATCTTTTTTGAGCGAAAATTTTGACCCTAAAAAATAATTTTAAATGAAAACAAAGAATATATATATATATATATATACACACACATGTTGAATTCTATTATGCCGACAAAAACAGTGAAGAAGTTGAGAGTTAGAAAATCAAGCACCCACCAATCTAGACATGCAATCGAATCAAGTTAGATGAGCATCAATCATATTCTCCCAATAGGCAAACTGGTCTGTTCTCTAGTTTAACGTATATCTCAAATAGAAGTATTTTCTTAATAGAGTCCCATTTTAGGAATATTTTCTAATAGAACAGTAAAAAGAAAAATATTAATTAATTCTCCTACCATATATTTTAGGAGTCCCATATATTTCAGTAGAAATGAAAATATTAATTAATTCCCCCATCATATATTTTAGAAGTCCCATATATTTTAGGAAGTCTAGTTAATATAATAAAAAATAATTAAATAATAAATTAAAAAATAGTGAAAAAACAGTTTTGTCTAAAGAAGAACCTT
>NW_025884448.1:0-1655 GCF_002878395.1 Capsicum annuum
AAAAATTGCACCATAGGTAAATGTCCGTGCTATTGCAGGTTACCAATTCTTTTAACTATTTTTTCCTTTCTCTAAAAAATTAAATGAAAAAAAAAAAACATTACTGCAGCATCTCCTCTAAATCTTCTGACTTAAATCTCTCCTCCAAACCCTCCTTCCTTGTTTATTTACTTGGCTTGCTGTCCAACCCCATATGTTTGTCATCACTTTAATATGATTGAAGCACTAAATATAGTTTAAGATTTTGATGCAAATTCTTATAAGATATTATGCTTACCAAATGTAAAGAAAAAGAAAAAGACTAAAGTGTGCTTATATAGTAGGCTAAAAAAATGACAGTTATGTACTTGTGCTAGCCCTTAATTAAGCAAAAGAAACTCTTCTGGTCGAGGGTGGTATAATCACTGAGAAAATATTGTCTTCTCGCAATGTTCAAAATATCTGAGATATGGATAGATTAATTGTTGATAATGACGATCTTGTTTAAGATTAAATTATGAAACCATCGGAATTTAATCTTTATATAATAAAGGAGAATAGTCTAACTTATAATTAAGTCAAGCGACATCTTAAAAACTAGTCACTTGTATTTTACAACAAAAAATAATTTTATAGATTATTTAATTATTTCATATTTATTGAATATTTATTTCATATTGTGGTAAAAAAAAAAAAAAAAAACTATGTTTGACTCATATTGAATGAAAACTATTAAGATTGACTCCTATTAGATGAAAATAACTAAAATTTCTCTAAGAAAAATCGTCCTCTTGAATTATGTATAAATTATATCAAAAAAAACTCTTTAATTTTCATGTTTCATATCTTTAAATATTACATATCTATTTCATTATAGTAAAAAAATAACTAAGTTTGATTTCTATTGGATGAAAACTATTAAATTGACTCCAATAGGACGAAGACGATTGGGATTTTTTTTTATTATTATTGTGGTTTGAAATCAATGGGAGTGTAAATAATCAATTAACTAATTTTATTTAATCTATTGTGATCTTATTATTGGTTTGGAAATTAGTTTTACTAATAAGTATTGTTTTTGTGTAATAGTAAATTTGCTATAATCAAATTAATTAAATTTAATTAAGTAACAATAATTTACTATAATTAAATTTATTAGATTATACAACAACAACAACAAACCCAGTGTATTCCCACTTAGTGGGGTCTGGGGGGTAAGATGTACGCAGTCCATACCTCTACCTCTGATGAAGTAGAAAAATTTATTAGATTATATTGAGGTAAAAATCAGTTAATTATAACAACTATTTTATTAGTAAACAAATTACAAAATTCATAATCAAATTTAACTAACAATAGATTAGGATGATATATAAAATCAAGCCACTTGAATTATACTTTACATAAATTCAAATAATAATATTTCGAATTTAAGTAATATAAAATATAGATTTATTAATAATTATATCTTTGAAATAAATGAGATTGCAACTGATGAATTTGCTGGTTTAATGCAACCAATTGTGATAGTATTGTAATACTTTGAAAGTAGCATTGCCTACAGAAAGTAGTACATGCAAAAATTGAATCGATAAAACTATTGTCGATTTATTCTTATTGGGATTAATGGTTTTATAAACTTTTTTATTGGGTTATTGGTTCGAATTGTTTTTTTT
>NW_025884449.1:0-1347 GCF_002878395.1 Capsicum annuum
GAAGCACCTAAAAATGATTTTACAGCTCACACATAAGATTTGTTTGATTTAAATATTCACAAGACACGTCTTTTCAAGCAGGTAATAAAAGCAATCCCTTTAGTCATTGACAAAATTAAAATATTTTTATGATAATTATTCTGTTTGTTTTATTTTATTTGATTCCTTCACAAAATTATTGTTGTTTTGATTTACATGTTTAATATATAAATTTCAAAAAAAATTTATCATGTTATTTTAATATTACCTCTATCATTAATTAAATTTAAATTTTCAAAATATAGTTAATAAAATTAATTTAAAAAATAATCTCTAATAAATATTGGTAAAGTAAAATGAAATGGAAAAAGTATAAATAACTCTATTATTTGGGTTGTTACAAATGTGATTCTCGATCCAATCCATTAGTTAATCTTTTGTTGTGACCTCTCATTTAATTCATTATTTTGTTAATATAATTAATTTATATTGCCATTATACTATTATTAAACATAATGCTTATAAATGTACAATATACTTAACATATGATATAACAGTTTATAATCTTTTACTCATTGGGAGGGGATTTGTTAGGTGCAGGTGGGGTCTCTCTCACACGATGTAATTTTGATAATGATTCTTAAAATTTCTTACCCCAGACCCCACTAGGTGGGAATATACTGAATTTGTTGTTATTATTGTTGTTGTTGTGTAGTTATGAAAACTATTTTTAAAAAATGTACAATTCGACACAACACGTTACACTCACGTAGTCATATCAAAATAATGTATCAATTTTATATACAAGTGTATAATATTGGTTTAATAGCTGTTTATACATAATTTAATATTGTTATATAATATTATACAAATTTATAAGAAAATTGAGTTTCGAACTCCGATGAACTTCAGCCTACGAAACTGGAAAGATATGACACTTGGACTTATTTCAATCTCAAAAGCAAGTCATGAAGGGAGGATTGTCAAAGTCTAAATCTAAAGTAGATCACGAGTTCATTTTTCAATCAATTTTCGAGACTCCAATCCACTCTAACACTCTCTTCACGACCAACTGCGTTCAACTAATGCATAGATCAGGATTCCAAAAGAAAATGAACCTGACTGTGATATGTAAAAATATGATAATTGAAACCTAACTCAACACCATGACCTAAAGAATTGTCCGAGTCCACATAAGCATAGGAATACTATATTACCTGTCCTATATATTATCATTGAGAAAATGTAATAGTAATATGGACAGATAATATGAATACATTATTAATAAATTAAATTCAGGTACATTAATAGCCTTTTGATCTTGACATTTCAGTTTATCAGCAAATTCATGTGGAAATCATAATATCT
>NW_025884450.1:0-1725 GCF_002878395.1 Capsicum annuum
ATTGACTGTATCTGAGAGTCTTGAGTCTTTACTACTCAGCAGAGTTGACTATATCTGACAGTCCTAAATCTTTACTACTGAGCTGAGTTGACTGTATCTGACAGTTCTGATTTTGTAACTCAAAATGTGGGATGTATTCATCTAACTGAGATGCCTCTTTCTAGCAAGTCTGGGGTCCAACCTGTAACCCCAGTTGGACATCTCATACCTACACTGGCTACAAAATTTTGGAACTTAGGGATTGCTTCTAAGGATCTTAGTCCTATGTAGCGGGTGAGCCCCCATCCCTAGGTTTGCACGGTGATGAATCCCATTCCCAACTGAAAGACACTAAACTAATTAGCTGAACTGAAGTAATTTCCTAGTTCATACTAGGATTATCTTAACTCAACTAATACTGATGGTTTTGTTTAGCTGAGTTGAACCGAGTTCACTCATTTTACTGGATTCCGTTGAATGACAGAAAGATTACTTAGATCTAATATCTGAATGAGAGTATTGAGATTATAGAGATTTCTGGGAATACTGAGGTTATGGAGATTTCTGAGTATTGAGATCACTAAGATTACTGAACTACTAAGACTATTGAGATTTCTGAGTTTTCCTGAGTCACACGACTAACTAAATTCTATAGATCATGGCTCGACTGAGAGTATCATGAAAACATGACATGGCTCTAGGCACACAGCTATACTTTTTGGGTACCAGTACCCCCAGGACTTGATAGAAGGAAACTGACAAAGCATGACTTTCTTGAATACTTGACCAACATCAACAATCCATAATACAATATATTGGGGATTTCATGAAGCACATGGTTATTATAATGTCTAACATGAATGGGCATGCTTATAATCAAGTCATAAATCTCATGTTCTAATATCATGGGCATTCCAACTACATATACTTTTCAATACGATAGCATGGAAACAATTTAAACATAAGGGAATGGAAAGCATGTAACATTAAGGTCATATTTGGGTTATAATACATGATTTCTATTCTTTCAAGCATTTTATCAAACACCTTGCATGAACAATTTAGGGCATAGGTGAAATTGTCAATTTAACAATTCAAACCACCCCACATTCAGATATTTTAACTAGCATGTCATCCTAGTTTCACAAATACACATAAAGATTCCATCTTGGAATCATTCAACACATAAACATGATCAACAATCAAGTCATAACATGAAAATCATGATATATAATTTAAAAATAGGGTTCTTGAGTTTCATGGACGAAAGGAGTCCATGAATCAACACAACGCATACCTTACTATATGATTCTTGAAAGATTCATGGAGAAACTTTGATGATTTGGGTCTTGACCTATGAACCCTAGGTCTTGAAGAAAACTGAGAGAAACTAGTATTTTTGGGTGAAAATATCATGAATTCCATGTTAAAGAGGCTTATACAGGAGTGGAATTTGACAATATTACCCTTGGAAATATGTACTGGAATTTCTGAAATTTGGGAACCCACCGGTGTTCTAGGGCGTCGCGCTGCCTAGAGCGCAGGAACCTACTATCACCTCGGGCTACTGGTTTGAAATCCAAATGATCCCTAAACGAATTCCAAAAATTCCGAAACTCACCCGGTTTGTACTACGACCTTTTCCCATCGCAACACAACTTGAAAATTGAAAAACAGAGGTCGGGAAGGTCGTCAAACAAATCCCCAAAGTTTGGAGGCTTAAAGTAAGACTAAGTGTTGAACACT
>NW_025884451.1:0-2192 GCF_002878395.1 Capsicum annuum
TCTTGGGTGACACAGAATTCCCAAACCACTCAAACACGGATGCACCCAGAAACTGAAACTTGACCACTCGGGTCCGACAATCAATAGAGGCATAAGAAGAATACAGCCAGTCCATACCCAGAATTATATCAAAATCTACCATGTCTAACCCAATCAGATCGGCCAACAAGACTCTATGCAGAACGGTAACAGGATACTTTTTATACACTTTCTGGGCAATAATCAAATCACCCACTAGGGTAGAAACTAGGATAGGCTCGGGAATAATCTCAGGACTCATTTCAAAATTCACAGCAATCAAAGGTGTAACATATGAGAAACTGAATCCAGGATCCAACAAAGCATACACATCAAACTGAAATATACAAAGCATACCAGTAACAACATCGGGAGAGTCCTTCTATTCCTGGTGGGACGGTAAAGCATAGAATCTATTCTGGTGCTGCCCGTCAGCATTGCTAGAAGAGGCGCCCTGAGCTGGGGCTGGGCGAGTCGCTGGAACTGGAGCACTAACAGTCTGAGTCTGGGTCTGAGGGCGATAGTCACGACGCCCTTGTCCATCCTGTGGACAATCTCTAACTCTGTGACCCATGTCACCACACTAGAAATAACCCCTCTTCTCACCCCAACACTTACCCGAATAAGCCCTACCACACTTAGGACACAGGGGATGATTTGTCTTAGTGCCAGTACTGTACTGGGACCTGGATGCATATGACCTGCTACCTTGCTCTTGCCTACCTCTAGGAACGGGAGCACTAGTAGATAACGGTGTTGTCTTAGATGAATGATCTTGATACTGAGGGCGACTCCCTCCTTGCGATCTAGTCTGACCTTGTCCGTGCTGCTCGGACCTAGCTCTCTTATTCCCTCTCATTCTATCTCTCTCCTTAGTCTTGTCTGCCTCAATCTATTGGGCATGAGTCATCAACCTAGAAAGATTTATCTCACTATTCAGCATAGCAGACCTACACTTCTTAACCACTTAACTGGATACTCCAGTCACAAACATACTCATACTAGCCCGATTATCAGCCACTAAGTCAGGAGCATACTTGGCCAAATGATTGAACTTTAGACAGTACTCCCTAACAGTCATAGAGCCATGTCGCAGGTTCATAAACTCTTCCACCTTCACCTTCCTCATCTCCAATGGGAAAAACTTATCCAGGAATGCATCCTGGAACTCTTGCCAAGTTGTAGGGACAGCTCTCTCACCTCTACCTTTCCTCCAACAAACAACCCAGTCAGAAGCAAGGTCTTTCAACCTATACGCAGCCAACTCCACACTATGTTCCTCAGATATATGCATCACCTGAGTAATTTTCCGCACCTCCTCTAAAAATAACCGTGGATCCTCATCAAACTTGGACCCATAGAATTTCGGCAGATTCATCTGCATGAAGTTACGAATCCTGGCAGCAGCTGAATCACCTCCCTACTACTTTGGAGCTAAGGACGGATTGGCCTGAATATTTGCAGTAACAGCTTGGGCCAGCGCCTGAAAGGCTGCCTGAAATTCAGCATGAGACACCTTTTCATTCAATGGGTCAGTGGGTTGAGGTTGCTGACCATCATTATTTCTTCTCGCTCAACATGAAGGCATATTTCTGAAAGAGAAGAGCACGAATCAATAGCAGAGAGAGACACTTTAAGTACGATAGACTTCTGAAAGAAAGAATCACACTTTTCGCTAAAATGTCTAGTAGCCTCTTGCTTATAGATGTGGCGCTCTACACACAGATGATCAAGACTCTACTTAACGCGACTTGTCAGACTCCCTGGGATACCTTAAAACCTTAGGTTCTGATACCAAGTTTGTAACGCCCCAGAAAACGGGTCCCGGAGCGTCACACGATGCTTGAGGCTATGAGTAGCCCCAAGCTAACCCTTAGAGCTATTTTCATTTAGTTCAACATAAATCAACAGGTTTCCGTAAATAACCCTCAAATATCAACAAAGTAATCATCATTCAAGAATAAAAGAATTTCAAAAAGATAACAAAATATGACTTATTAGTCAACTCCCAACATCTATACTAGCCTGACAAGCCTCTAAGAAAATCAATAAAACCAGCGAGCCATTGAGACATGCCCTAACTGACTCATACTCAGTTATCAAATGTAAATAATTCCATGAAACCAACATCAGACATCATGTCCTTGGAACATGAGGACTCACCACAACAGAGG
>NW_025884452.1:0-3680 GCF_002878395.1 Capsicum annuum
GTGTAAGCATGTCTTGAAATGTTTCTGTTCCTTGAGTAAGTTATGTTTATCCATATTCTCAGTCTATAAAGTGACATTCAAGGATGAATTTTCTCAAGGGGGGGATAATGTAATACCCCGCAAAGTCCTCTTCTAGTCTAAGCCTTAGAGTTTCTTTGTTAAAGCAAAAATCTGAGTCTAAAATTTTTAGAAATATCTCCTCAAGTATGAAACACTTTGATTCGTGTTGAATATCCCTAAAGTGATACATCATAGTGGCCCTTGGATGAATAACGTGTCGCGCAACATGCGTTTCTGCTAGAATTCTCTGCCTCAAGTCATCTACCCCTAGAACACACAAATGACCCTGACAACGAAAAACACCATCTCCCCCTTGGTAGAAAACCTCTACTTTCTGATTCTGAATTGACTCTTTTAGCTTGACAAGGCTAGGATTCCTATCTTGCTCTTCTTTCACCTTGGAAATAAGAGATAACTATGAACTACTCTGAACACATACACCACCCGCTAAAGAGTAGACTAAGTAAATGCCTAGTCTGGATAGCTAATGGATTTCCTGAGCTATTTTATTCTTTCTATCATCAACGTTAGAAACACTACCAATAAAGAGTCTACAGAAAGCGTGGGCCAAAATGTTGGCCTTGTCCGAATTATAAAGAATAATCATGTCACACCTACTAGTTGAGGGTGGATGAGAGACATTATACCTGCTAGATGAGGGTAGATGAGGTGGCTTAACTTGCTAGATGAGGGCTCCATCGTTCTCGTTTGATGACCTTCTAGATGAGGGTCACATAGAGTTGTCTTTACCAATGGCGTGGTAATGACACCCTTCTAACTGGGGCATAGGTTGGACCTCTCTTGTGGTAGGTCGAGGCATGTCGGTTATGTGACTACTTCCCATAGTTTCAGATTCAGTCTTAGTTTGAGTATCAATCTTGATAAATTAGGACTGTCACATACATCCATCTATCGTTGTGAGGAACTCAGATAGTTTCATTGATTCATAGACCATCCTGACAGATAGGCTTGGTCACATATACAGTTGATTGATATCATATTCAGAGATATGCTATCAGATTGGCTTGATTAACAGTATTAGATTTGTACGAAGTATTCTTGATGTCATATTCAGATATAATTATATATCTTATCATTTATAAAAGCTTCTAAAATCATCTGTTAGAAAAGTTGCTCTCAAATTCTGTCAGTTAGAAGCAGTAAGCTCAAAAATCAATCTTTGATACAAGTACATCCAGATTCTCAGTTATCAATACCAGATGAGTTAGTGATTCCGTATCTCAATGTCAGCAATAAGCTTAGTGTACAGTAAAGTGGTATCCGAGTTTCAGTCCCTAGAGTTGTGATGATTGTGATCATGGTATATGCATTCATGTTTCTATATGTGTTCTCATGCAATATGTTCATGATTATTCAGTTTACATACTGTGCATGCATAAGCCCTTGCATTTTTCCTACCCCGTCTACATACTCAGTATATTCTTGTACTGATGCATTTGTGCTATGGTGTTTTATTTGGCACCATAGGTTTAGAGGCACAGGACCCAGAGTATCCTTAGCAGTTTATCCAGTCAGTAGCAGTAGCAGTGAGTCCTCTTCTTTCAAGGATGAATCTCAAATTATTATTATTGCTTTAGATTCTATTTATATTTCTTAGTTGACGGAGTTAGTTGGGGACCTTTCCCATCAACTCTATAGTTTAGACAATTTAGAGGCTTTTCAGACGGATGTGGATGTATTAGGATCTAGCTTTCAGTTTTGAGTATGTATATATGTGTTGAAACTTATGGATAGTTTTCGCATTTATTTCAGATATTATGCAGTATAGAGGTACAGATATCAGTATAGGGTTAGCTTTTGTCCTTCGAGGTCATAAGCACCATATGACGTCCTGGGATGGGATCTAGGGTCGTTACAAACTTGGTATCAGAGCCTATAGTTCAACAGTGTCCTAGGGAGTCTGAAAAGCCGCATCTAGTAGAGTCTTGTACATGGGTATGTAGCATGCCACATTTATGAACAAGAGGCTACACGATGTTCTTAGGAGTAGTTTCCCTTCTTTCAGTATCCAGATCGTGGAAATGAGCATCAGATCATGTTGATCCTCTGTCTAATATATTTTTTTCTTCCAATTATAGAGTATGCCTCCTCGCAGAGACTTTGTCCATAGGGTTGATAATCAGCCCCCTCAGCTAGAAGATCCTGAGAATGAGAGTGTGTCATATGCCAAATTCTAGGCATCTTTTCATACGCTAGCCCAAGCTGTGACTAATGTTCAGGGTGTTTGTTAGGCTGTAGTCCTACCTCAGCAAGATGGGAATTCTGCCGCAACTAGGATTATAAGTTTCATGAAAATAAACCCACCCGAATTCTTTGGGTCAGTAGTAGCTGAGGATCTGCAGTTTTATCTAGAGGTGGTGAATAAGATCGCCCAGATTATGCATGTTTTTTAGGAGGAGAGTGTGGAATTAGCATTGTATAGGCTAAAATATGTTGCTCATGATTGTGTAGTGATGTGGGAGAAGTGTAGAGGGGAGAATGCAGCTCCTGTGACTTCGTTAGAGGTTCAGAGTACCTTTCTAGATAGATTTTTCCCAAAAGAGATGAGAGAGGCTAAGGTATAAGAGTTCATGAACCTAAGGAAAGGTTCCATAGCCTTGAAGGAATATTTTATTAAGTTCAACCAATTAGCTAAGTATGCTCCTGACTTGGTAGCTGACCCTAGAGCGAGGATGAGTAAGTTTCTGTCTGGGGTATCAAGTAATGTTTTGAAAGAGTGTAGAGCTTCCATTCTCAATAGAGTTATGGACCTTTCTAGGCTAATGATTCATGAATAACAAATTGAGGTAGATAAAATATAAGAAAGAGAGAGAAAGAGTAAAAGAGTCAGAACAAGTAGTCATAGTTTCTCCAAAACAAGGTCTCAGAGTGGTAGTCATTCTCAGTGTGGTCGAAGATTTATAGTCCCAGCTCCATCTTTATCTAGTGTACCCACACCTTTGTTTGGGGGTATTATATTTCTGGGAGCACCACGCTCCAAGATCCAGCGTAATGAGAGTAGAGGTCCTATCTACCCGCTTTGTGTAGAATGTGGTAAGAATCATAAGAGTTTATGTAGAGCCGACAATAATGTGTACTTTAGATGTTGCAAGACCGGTCACAAAGTTTGAGACTACCCTGAGCTAGGTCGCTAAAGTCAGCGTAGTCGTCCTTTAGCTGATAACTGATTGTATGCACTTCAGGCTCGCCTTGATCGGGAAAGATCCCTTGAAATAGACCCGGGTATGTTTTGAGCCTTTCATGTTTATGACATGAATTGTTAGAGACTTTGCTTCCATTTTGAGCTTTATATGTTAGCATGAATCATGCATGAGTTTCAGATTTTGATCGATCAATCATGACCCAGTCTGTAGTTGCCCCGTACATCACCCCAGTATTTCAGCGAAGTATGTTTAGAGGGACATAGAGTCCCAAGGGGGAGATACCCCATAGTATTACGATATCGCATGTCAGTGGAGTCATCTAGATTCATGTTTAGATTTTATTTATGAAGTTAACATTATTTGTCATTGCATCGTCAATCATGCCTTTCAAAGTCAGTTTAGTCAGTTCTGCTAGACATTCATGCATTAGATATGCACATTCTGTAGAAAGAGTTC
>NW_025884453.1:0-2105 GCF_002878395.1 Capsicum annuum
ATTGGAGTCAACAATTCACATTATCATAAATAGAGGATATTATTATACATCATGTAGTTCCTCAACATATTAAGCATGGTAGGGAGTGCTTAGCTATATTTCATGTGCATATTGTATATCTCCATTATCATACATGCTTTATAACAAAACAATAGCAACACATGAAAAGCATGGAATTCATATTATAGTATATTGCTAACATAGACATGTCATTTAGACATCATGGAACCATATAAATATGAATTTCTAGCATCCTAAGCATTTTATCGAACACCTTGCATGTATTCTTTAAGGCATAGGTGTGTTTCATAACTTGTACCATTTTACACCATCTAAGGTTCATAGTTTTCAACTAACAAGCATATATATTCCATGAAAACACCTCTAGATATCATCTTGAAACTTAAACAACAATCATCAACATGCACATGCTCATATCACCACAAAAAGTTCACAAAATAGTATTTAAAACATGGTTCTTGAGCTCTATGAATGGATTGGATCCATAGATGAACACTACGCATACCGTAGAAAGGAAACCTTGATGATTTGCTGGAGAGTTCTTGGATTGGGAAACTTAATTCTCAATTATCTTGGAAAAAGGCTTGAATATTGATTTTGAGAGATGAGTTTGATGGAAACCCTAATCTTGTGGTTGAGAGCATAAGAGAGGTTTTTTTTTTAAGATGCTTATTGAAGAAAAATGGAAAAAATTACACCTCTTTAGGGTTATAAGTCGTGGAAGGTGAAGGAAATGACCAAAATACCTTTATGAAATAAATTCCCAGTTGCTGAAAATCATAGCTGACGACATTTGTGACAAGGCATCAAAAATGTGACAAGCCGTCGAAAATGTTGTCATACAGGAGCTGGAATTGATGGTTTCTGCCTAAGTATGATGACATTTATGACAAGGCGTAAAAAATGTGGTAAGCTACCATGAATGTCGTCACTCAGGAGCTGGTATTGATGGTTTCTACCTAAGTCTGACGACATTTGTGACAAGGCCTCACAAATGTGGTAAGCTACCATGAATGTCGTCACTTAGGAGCTGGTTTCTGCCTAAGGCTGACGACCTTCGTGATAGGGCGTCACAAATATGGTAAGCTACCATGAATGTCGTGACTTAGGAGTTGGTTTCTGCCTAAGGATGACGACCTTCATGATAGGGTGTCACAAATATAGTAAGATACCATGAATGTAGTCAATTAGGAGATGGTTTTTGCCTAAGGCTGACGACCTTCTTGATAGGGCGTCACAAATGTGGTAAGCTACCACAAATGTCGTCACACTGTTTCCTTCGTGACATGCTGGAGTAAAATAGGAATAACTCTTTGCTCCGATATTAGATTTAGGCAAAATTGGTATCTTTGGAAAGCTAATTCAATTATATATCTATTGATAGGTCATGATATCAAAAATTCCAAGTATAATGAGAGATATGCTCGTTTGAAGTTGACTATACCAATATCCTTCTCAAGAATTCAATCGGTAAGGAATGTTTTGATTCGTCTGATTGTTGGGAGTTATTTGAATCCTTAATATACATCTAACCTACTCATAAAACTATAAAATAACCATGATGTACTATGCATGAGCTTGGTACATGGCTCTACTATTGGTTTGGATTTTTCAGGGTATTACAATATCTCCCCTTTGGAAACATTCGTCCTCGAATGATGACTGTTTGAGAGCGGAGAATAGATAAAATGATGTATACACTGATCATGCTCAATTGGCACATGTTTTTAGGACTGAATTGAATTCTAAACTGAATATAGCCTAATTAAACATGCATATCTGGTGCATGACTGATAAGATGAACTCATGAATGCATGATAAGCTATGCACTGATACTTAATACCAATTTTATACTGGAATTTACAATATGTAACTGAATAAGCTTAAGAAAAATGGTTACCTCGATCTAAGTATGAATTAGCGGAGAAAAGATGAGGGTACTTGGTTCGCATGTCTGCTTCTACTTCCCAAGTAGCTCCCTCCATGGACTAATTCTGCCAAAGAACCTTGACTAGAGAGACTTTTTTGTTCCTCAGCCTACGAGTCTGATAGTTGAGGATTTTGACTGGAATCTCTTCATAAGA
>NW_025884454.1:0-5226 GCF_002878395.1 Capsicum annuum
ATTTTTTTCCACAGGGAATCGTGATGTCTTTCTACGGAATTGCAGGTCTCTTTATTAGCTCTTATTTATGGTGCACAATTTCCTAGAATGTAGGTAGTGGTTATGATTGATTCGATATAAAGAAAAGAATAGTCTGTATTTTTCGTTGGGGATTTCCGAGAAAAATCATTGCATATTCCTCTGATTCCTTATAAAAGATATTCAGTCCATTAGAATAGAAGTTAAAGAGGGGATTTATGCTCGTCGTGTTCTTTATATGGACATCCGAGGACAGGGGTCCATTCCCTTAACCCATACTGATGAGAATTTAACTCCATGAGAAATTGATCAAAAGGCTGTTGAAATCGATCTTGTTGAGACATCATAGCCTGCTATATGAAGGTAGATAAGATGGCTTATCCTACTATATGAGGGTTCCTACCATTCTCATTGAGTTACTTGTTATATTAGGGTCACTCAAATGTTGTCCTTACCAGTGGTACGATATTGACACCCTTTCAATCAGGGCATAGATTGGACCCCAATTCAGCTATAATGCATCATTTGGGGCATGTCGGTTAGATGACTACCTCCCACAGTCTCAGTATCAGTCTCAGTAAAAGAACTTAGATAGTTCTTCAGAATTCAGGGCTGTCAGATACAGTCAACTCAGACACAGTACAAAACTCAAATAGTTCCACCAGATTCAGGACTGTTAGATACAGTCACTTATTTTATCAGTTATATCAGTTATCAGTAAGTCATGTTATCAGTATTCAGATTCAGTACTCAGGTTATCACGATTTCAGATATAGTTACTATGTATGCATTCATGTATTCTCACGTTTGTACTAGTCAGTTAGCCAGTATTGTTCATGCATATGAACCCCATGCATTCATCCTACCCCACATGCACACCAGTTCATTTAAAGTACTGACGCATTTGCGCTATGCTATCTTATACCATAGGTTTAGAGACACGAGCTCCAGATCAGCAGTAGATTCCAGTTTTAGCAGTCATAGTTAGAAGTGAGTCCTCATCATTTGAGGACATGACTATTTCTCTATTATCTCATTAGTTAGTTTATTAGTTGGAGTTAGTTGGGGACATGTCCCATCAACTTCTTACTTAGATAGTTTAGTCAGTTAGAGGCTTTCTAGACTATCATATTTCATACTTCAGTATTTTTAGTTTTGTTTTAGGTATTTTATACCCTAGTTAGATGTTATATTTTACTTCAGTTATATGAACCTTATGGCCTTTCAGTTCATGTTTCTGCACTATTCAGTATTTTATGCAGTATACAGGTACAGATATTAGTCATGGGTTAGCTTGTGGTCCTTCGGGTTCATTAGCATGGTATAGCATTTCGGGTACCATATTCGGGGCGTTACAAGCAGTCTTTTGGAAATATTTGAAACAGTTTTGTATTGCTCTCTTTACAAGGATAAAGCCAGTGAAGAAGCAGAATGGCTCCGGAATTTCTTGGTAGATATTCCTTATTGTCCTAAACCAGTGGCACCAGTATGTATACACTGTTATTGCCAAGCGGCAATAGGTAGGGCAGGGAGCATGATGTATAATGGTACATCTCATCACATACGATGGAGACATAATACTGTTAGGAAACTTCTCTCTAGTGGAATTATTACTGTTGACTATGTAATATCAAATGATAATGTGTCGGACCCACTTACAAAAGGCCTATCTAGAGAAGAAGTGGAAAGCACATCCAAGGGAATTGGTTTTAAGGCCTAGGACAAGTCAGCATGGCGGTAACTCTACCTAGCAGATTAGAGATCCCAAGAGCTAAGTTCAAGGAGATCAAACTAAGTTGTGCCTGACAGGTTCAACATTGTCAATTACTCAAGGTGAAAAGTCTTTTAATGATTATCTAAATTTGGTAGATTTGACCAAATAGCTTAATCTATAGGATTGAACGTATAGAAATCACCTATGTGAGGGCGAAGTGGAAGCCGCTTCAAGGAGAATGTTAGTAAAGGCTTATTGTCTAAGCTCTCATGAAACCGGGATGTGTGCATGGCTGAAAAGAATAAAACCATGAGAACCATAAATCGTAAAAGGCTGGTTATATGACATGTGTTGTCTAAGTATACACTAAAGCTCGATGGTTCAAAGATATCAAATCTACCGATTGACCGAGTTCATCCGATGCATGTTAACTATGGAAAGTTCAAAGGGAAACCCATTTATCCAGATGCAATCAGTCTTTACTTAATGATCACATACTTATCCGTAAAAATTTTATGAAAAATAGTCATTTCCTATTCATGTGGGGGATTGTTGGATTTAAAGTATATGAAAAAATTTGAATGAAAAAATAGAGGAAAAATGGTGGAGAAGGGAGACACCAATTTGAAAGTGTACTCCCAAATTAGAAAGTTCACTCTTTCTCCCACATTGGTGGAAGAAGAGAACTTGTGAGTGTTTAAAATAAGGAACACTTACTCCACATGGTGAGTGAGGCAAGAAATAAGAGATGCCTCACGCCGTCGTCGTCATCGTTCGCTTGGCTTTGGCTTTGGCTTTGGATTTGGATTTCGATTTGGATCAATCGATGAGATCTATCTTTTTGGACAAAATTTATTTGACAAAAATTTAATCTGAAGGGAAAGTAAAAATGCAGTAAATTTTTATGTGTTTTGATCCTTCAGTTATAAACATGCATGGCTCTGTTTCTAACTGATGCTTCTGAGAGATGCATTGCTTCTAACTGATACTTCAAAAGAATGCAATCCTTCGACGAAATGACACACTGATTCATGAAATGGTCTGCCTGTTCAGAAAAGATGCAATCTTTGGTCGAACAGACATGATTTTTTAGGAAAGGTTACACCTTTTAAATGAACCATTGCCATTTTTCAGATAACTTCTGTTCCAATACAAAGTCTAAAGGTGATAGTGATGATGATGATGGCGCGGTGACCTGCTGCATAATTTCTAGTTAGTTATGTTACTTTAAAACGATGAAGTAGCTTTCTTTCTTTATGGGAATCAACTTAAGAAAGGGACAAGTTAGTTCTTGTATTTCTCGATTAGCATAAGAACTTTTTTCTAGTCTTTCTATTAATTAATACTTTTAGTTATGAGACGGAAATAAATTACTCCCTCCGTCTCAAATTACTCGTTTTAAATTTTTTAATTTGATTTTTCATTTTATTTGTCTTTTTTTATTAATCAAGACAAGAAAAAAAATTTATGTTTTACCCTTTGCATTAATTACTTTTTCTTCAAATTAAATTGTAAACGTCATTTAATAGAGGTACTCTGATAAACTAGGCATGTTATTAATTATTTTTCTTAATCAATGTGTCATCTCAATTTGGACTAAGGGAGTTGAAAAATTCTTTTGACCACAAAAATTTGACCCAAATTTGACCACAATTGTTAAAAAGATATGTTCACATTATAAACTAGTTAGTTTTTAGACATTTTTGTCCCATTCTTCTTAAATTTAAATTTCTAAGACTATTTTATTTATCATCATTCCCCAGTACATTGAAAACTATTTCAATACATGGGAATGGACAATTTATGTATTCTATTTTTAATTATTTAATGTTTAGTTAACAATTACATAATTAAATAATTATCAAATGTAGTAGTGTGTAATTAAGAAAATAAAAAAGTAATCAAGATAAATTTATTTATTAGTCATTGATTTATAATTTGTAAAATAAATATATGAGATCCTTGATAAAATTCTTTTTTATCTCTCAAAGTGTAAATATACATATGAGATTATTTTCTGCAATGGCAAATCTAGAGTCGATTGAAGTTATATATTTGGTACAAGTCAATCATTTTGCAAAGTTTCTTAACTTTGTGTTAAGAAAATCCACTTATATGTATAAATACGAGATTATTTTCCGATCGAAGTTTTATCACGCTAGTTCGATTCTACAGCTACTTTTAATGAATATGAAAATTAATGTATTAATGTAAAGTTTTAATAGTAAAATATTTTGGCATGCTTAAAATTTTGTTACTTTACATTTTTTTATAGATAGATATACTAACAAAATACGTCGTAGCTAAATATAAAAATTTATTTTGCTAAACAATTTAACAATAATTTTTTGTTTCCATAGCATTCGTAGAAGTAGATGTGGCTAAAATTTATTTCCATTGTTTTCATGGTCTATGATTCAGAATTTATGCT
This sequence comes from Capsicum annuum, assembly GCF_002878395.1. Lineage (NCBI taxonomy): Eukaryota > Viridiplantae > Streptophyta > Magnoliopsida > Solanales > Solanaceae > Capsicum > Capsicum annuum. The sequence goes on from NW_025884454.1 coordinate 4,164, forward strand.
CATTGCTATGAAATTTATTATGTTGTAGACTGTAATTATAACGAAATATTTATTTTAGACGAAATATACTTCAAATGTACTAGTAAAATTTGGTAAGATCGAGTCAAATCAAATGATTAACACAATTAATTATCTTAGATCGATGGTATTTGATTTTATAATAAAAATTGTTCAATCACTATATAGACAAAATATCTCACTCTTAAGTTTGACCTTTTTTAGTTTTTAGTGTTGCTACAACAAATTTCTACTCATGATAAAAAGTAATTATTAGCTACAAAATTTTATCAAAAATCATTTCACCATAACAAATAGTTATGGAACTTGAAGCAAAATTATTTAGAACTTGAAACAAAAATACTTATTTGGCTATATTATTTTGCTTAGGGTTATCTATTGTACCTAAAAAGTTAGTATTGTTGTTGTAATTTTATTATGACAGAGACATGTCAAGTTATACTTATGCGAGAGCATCCTTTTACTAATAAATAATAAGACTAAATTCTACTTTCAATCAGTTAACGATTAATGTGTGTAAGCTTTCTATACCATTTTTACTCCTCTTGTGTCTTCTTTTTCTTAAATTATTATGAAATTGAACCAATATTTTTGATGTGTAATTAATTCTCATTTTTATTTTCATAATTTTTTTAAAAAATAATTGAGATATGAAAAATTGTGGAACTACACTAAGCATGTTGTAGATGAAAATTAAAAGAATTGAAATACTAAACAACTGAAATAAAAAATAGGTAAAATTTATATATTACCTAATATTGATTCTATCACATAAAAAAATGGTTTCAATTTTTTTAAAACATAAACGTCATTTAACTTTAAAATATAATATATTTATGACATAAAAGTATACTATCTTTAAAATTTAGTACACAAAAATTATTTTATTTATTTGTTTAAAAGGAGTTTACAAAATTTACTATTCGACTACATATATTGGTGCAAAAAATAATCAAATACATTTTATTCAATATTAATAATATTAAATTAAAATTATTATAAAGAAATCAAAACTAAGGAAAGCAAGTATAATTTGTATAACCCT
>NW_025884455.1:0-1983 GCF_002878395.1 Capsicum annuum
TTTCAAGTTTTAATATCTCAACCTACGTTGGCTACATAGTTCTAGAACGTAAGGACTGCTTTTAAGAATCACACCCTCTATTGGTAGGTAAGTTCCCATCCTTGGGTTAACTCGGTGCTGAATCCTACTCCTATTAGAATAGACACTAAATTAATTATATTGAGATGAGCTAGACTGAGTTCGTTGTGCTCTGTGGACTGACGAAATATTACAGAATTCAATTAACTGACTGAGTTCATGAGATTACTGAGTTTTTCTGAGTTCTATAACTGACTGAATTCTATTGAGTTCTAAAACTGACTGAGAATACTACTTATCATGGCATGACTTAGATTATCATGAAACTAAAACTGTCTCTAGGAACACAGCTAAGTTGTCGGGTATAAATACCCCCAGGACTTGATAGCATGAAAATAAATGGGACATGACACTTCTTGAACACATGACCATTGTTCACAATTCATAGTACAATCATTGAGGGATTTCATGAAGTAATAGTTATTCATAATCCTGTAGATGGATAGGAATGTATTCAAATACATTATAATTTCACAATTCTAGTCTCATGATCATTCCATCAAATAACTACAAGGCATATATTTAGCATGGGAGTCATTTTGAACATGAGAGTATAGCATGGATTCATCATTTTGGTCATAATTGAGTCATTATGCACAATTCTTGTTCACTTAGGAAATTTATCAAACACATAGAAGGCATAACATTTTCTAGGGCATAAATCAATAACTAATACATCATGGCTATATCAAGCACTTTAAATTTCAGGATTTCAATACACATACTAACGTAAAGTCATGAGAATTCAATAAAGATTCAATCTTGGAAATCATATCATAACACAAACTTTATGTGTACTATCAAACCCACAACATGGAATTCTAAATTCATATTTTGAACAGGGTTTCTTGAGTTTCAAGGATGAAAGAATTCCTTGGATGAATACTTTACACACCTTGTTACTTTATTTGAAGAAGATTGATGGCTAAATCATTAAGAATTTTTTCTTGACTTGAAAACCCTAGAGTTGTTCTTGAGAGAATTTGAGAAAATAATGGATGATTTGGCTAATTGGGGCCTAAATCCCATGATATGGAACCATTGGGTTAATGGAAAAAGACTCTTTTGTCCTTAAAAATGCGGAGCTGGAAGCTAAAATTTCAAGAGCGTGCTATGGAGCATGCGTCGCATGCTCTAGTCCGCTGAACTGAAAAGTGTGTCACATGCTCTATCGCATGCTTATGGGTGTGCACTGGAGCGTGCGACACACTCATATCGCACGATGCTACTATTTTGTCAATCCAAACATGCCCCAAACTGATTCCAAAAATTCTGAAACTCACCCGAGATGTACTATTAACTTGCTCCATCATGAATCAACTTAACAATCAAAGTTTCGGGGTCTGAAAGGTCATGAAATAAATCCTCAAAGTTTCAATGGATTAAAAGAAACTAAGTCCTTTAACACTTAGCTAAAATTTTCTAAGTGTTGGATCCCTTATCAAGCTTAAAGGGGATGAGTTTAGACTTAGGATTTTGCGGGATCTTACAAAAGTACAAACAACTTATAGACTGTAAAAGTTGAATCTACAAACATACATGGGACCATAAATGAGTTATCAACTTTATGGAGAACCAAACATGGTTCACAAATATGGGTCGTAAGTTGGATTCACGGTGCGTACATGGCCATACTTGACTTTTTTGATTTCTGAAGCTATTGTTCTTGATTTAATGACACAACCTAACTGGAGGACTTGTCATAATGGGCATCCAAGTTCGACCGAGATCAAATATGTCACGAATCGAACTGAGGCCCTGGCTATGATGAGCATCCCGAACCATGAAGGCCCGAGCACCCTTCTCTATCTAGAAATCAAGCACACCATTCATATACAAAAAATAAATGTAGAAAAATAATTTGAGTTCATAACATTCAAAAACATATGACACCAGTCTGCGAAA
>NW_025884456.1:0-2326 GCF_002878395.1 Capsicum annuum
TAATTTAAAAAGGGATTGTAATAATATATTTTTACCTAAAATATTTTTACCAAAATTTCCTATAATATTCTTATATGACTAATTTGCGTAAGATAATGAAACTCAATAATCTTAAAAGGAATCGCAAGATCCAAACAATTCAATCTTTTTCATGAAAAGTTTCTTATAGCAAAGCTTTGAAAATCTACCGATATTAAAATGTACAATAACAAACATTTGGTTCTAGTGGCGTGTACAAGTATTTTCCAACTTACTTTATTTTTTATTTCACTTTTAATATAAAATGGAGTCATCATTCTTCACCATAGATCGATGAAAAGCAATCTACATAAATAAATAAGAAAATTGATTTAATATCTACGATCATAACAACTTTAATAAAAAAATAAAAATATTCTTGAACAACAATAAAGAGGAAAGAAAATAAAAACTTAAGAAATAGAAAATTAAAATTAAAGATAGCAAATTTAAACTAGCAAAGGAGAAGGGGCAGAGGTGTGTGACGGCCGGAGAGAGGAAAAGAAGTCAAGGCAATGGACTTTTTGGAGTTGGCCGCTTGGCCTTGGTGTTTATGCCCTACATATCTTCTTTCTTTTTTCCTATTTTATAAAAAAATTTAAAGGGAGAAAATATTTCCCTTCCTTAATTTATTTTAAAAATTAAGATCCCCTCCTTAATTTTAACAATAAATATTTTCCTGCCTTTTTTTGTATTTGTCTTTTTAAATACCTATTTTACACTATTAATTTTATTTTTCTTTATCTCTTTAAAATTATGATATTTTTATTATTTTTAAATATGTTTAGTAAATCTATATCTAGATTTATATATATAATAATAATAATAATAATAATAATAATAATAATAATAACAATAATAATAATAATAAAGCAAAGAAGTTTGCATAAAATTATTCCAACGCAAAGAAGTTTGCATAAAATTATTCCAAGTGTCATATTAAGAACTAGCCAATGAGTACTATGACAACAAAAATCTATTTTGTTGGCAATAAAATTTATTTTACCGATTAATTATTTATTTTGTATATATATTTTTAAATTTTTATATTGTGGTAAAAATATTGAATGAACACTATTATTTATTTTTATTCTATTATTTCATATTTCATATTGTGATAAAAAATAATTTGAATTGACTCCTATTAATGAACACTATATAATTATTTATATATTTCATATCTATATATATAATAAAGCAAAGAAGTTTGCATAAATTATGCCAAGTGTCATATTAAGAACTAGCCAATGAGTACTTTGGCAACAAAAATCTATTTTGTTGGCAACAAAATTTATTTTATTGATTAATTATTTATTTTATATATATTTTTAAATTTTCATATTGTGGTAAAAATATTGAATGAACACTATTATTTATTTTTATTATATTATTTCATATTTCATATTGTGATAAAAAATAATTTGAATTGACTCCTATTAATGAACACTATATAATTATTTATATATTTCACATTGTGGTAAAAAATAATTAAGTTTCACTTCTATTTAATTAGTATATGAATTATTTCATAGATATGTAGAACTTTAACATATTCAACATAAAAATTTCGCCAATTATTCCTAATTTCACTATCATTAGGAGTAATTTCTCAATTTGTATTCTAAATATATTTTCCAATCAAGTTATAGGAGTAATTCAAAAAAAAAATTATAAAAAAGTTTTTATATATGGACAAAAAATAAAAAGAAATATAGAACGTTATCTTCATAGCCCCAGCAGTAATTGTCATATCCTCTCATCATCATCCTTTAACGTGGAAAAAAGCACCCAATATTATAAAAAGTAGATTCTTACTACCCTGTGGCATTCTCTTTCTTTATGGTGTCCCTCAATTGAAACCTTTCTATTTTTTTTTTTAAATTTTAATCAAATTTCTAAATATATTTTACAATCAAGAAATAGAAGTAAATCCACAATCATATTCCAATTTTCAAATATATATTCCATCAATCAAGTGATTTAGGAAGATCATCCGTCAATTATACCTAATTCCACTATAATTAGGAGTAATTGCACAATTTGTATTCCAAATATATATTTCAATCAATCTATAGGAGTAATTCCACAATATGTATTCCAATTTTCAAATATATATTTTAATCAATCAAATGATTTAAGAAGATCATACAAATGGTAGATGGATATGGTAAGTGAATTGTAGATTTCCTTACTCCCATGGATGAAAAGTAGATGGCTATGGTAAGTGAATCGTATTGTAACACCCCTTATTCAAGTACGTGTATTGGTCTTATTTATATGGAATTAATTTTTTTATTTTATTTATACC
>NW_025884457.1:0-3024 GCF_002878395.1 Capsicum annuum
TATTTTTATAGCAACAGTTTGCAAAAATATAAAATACATCTCGATCATAAGAGCAGTAAAAATCATATGTATTTGTATTTTTGTAGCAACAATTTGCAAAGATACAAAATACAACTTGCTATATTATGTAATTATGAAACTCATAATTAAGGGGATAAGTATGTTATTTCTGAATTTTGCCCTATATATATATTTAGATTTGAGCCTTTAAATTGTAATATTTATTCATTAATTGCTAATTAAATGATTGAAAACCCAATATAAACTTAAAACCTAAATTTTTCACTCTTCATCTATTTTTTGGTTTCAAGAGAGTTTTTTGCTCCTCATTTTTTCATAATTATGGTTTCTCATTAGCACATGAGTGAAAACATATGTGATCTAGTTTTCGATCACAATATAATTATAAAAACTAAAGATTATAAAAAACCCCCGAAAGAATAGAAAAAATCAAAAAATCTGAAAAAACCGAAAAAAACCTAAACCGAAAAAACCAATTTTATGTTGGTTTGATTTGATTTGTAGTTTTAATAAACCGACATGATTGGTTTGTTTTTTTTTTTTTAATAAAAATCGAACCAATCCGACTTATGTACACCCCTAATCAAAACCTAAATGCCAATAAGAACGTTTTCCTGAAATCGAGACCCCCTTATCTTCTTGTTGATTATGTCATGTTAGTTTTTCTTTTTAATAAGGTTTTTTGGTCCATAGATTACTTTCACAAACTCGGTTCTACAAAAAAAAATATTTGTGATTAGTTAGTTGTTAGTATCATTATTATTGTTATTTCAATTAAAAATGTGAACTTAAATGATATTGTAGATTCAAGAGTTTGTTCAACACCATCTCAAAGGGAAAAAAAGATAATCGAGGCTTGGAAAATGCAAGAGAAGATGGAATTTTATATTTTTCATATTTTGTTTGGATAATATAACGTTGCTCCTATTATTTAGATTATATTCCCAGTAACTCATGATTGTCACGTGTGGGGAGAACCATCGAGCACTACTTGCTCCGTCCTAGTTTGTGTGACATTTTTTAATATTCAAGAGTTAAATTACCTATTTTTTACCATAGCCTTTTAAATACTAGTTTAGGTGTACATGTCTTGCGCGTGTATCTCATTTTAATTAGTTTAAAAATTACATTAAATAAGATATTTATTTAAATAATAAAGATGAATATAATATTTAAATTTAATATCTTTTGAATTTGTAAAGATGAAAAATTTATTTATTAAACCTAATCTTTATCAAAAAAAAATTTAAAAATCGATCGACATTCATCTATTATATGTAAATTGCAACAAAATAATACAATGATAGAGACATCAAAATAATACAATTAAATCTAATATTTACACACAAAATTTTTTTCAAAGTCATCTGACACTTATCTAGCACCTATAAACAATAACAAAATAATATGACAATAGAAATATCAAAATAATACAACTAAACCTAACCTTTACATACAAAAATTTCTCAAACCGACCAACATTTATTTATCACCTGTAAACTACAACAAAATAATACGATAAAAATGACATCAAAACAATACAATTAAACTTAAATTTTACACACAAAATTTCTCAAAGCCGATCGAGATTCATCGACGAATTGTAAACTACCACAAAATAACAAACTAATAGAGATGTTACGATAATACAATTAAACCTAACCTTTACCTAAAAAATTTTTTAAAGTCGACCTAATTCATCTAGTATCTGTAAATTAAAATAAAATAATAAGATAATAAAGATATCAAAATAATACAATTAAACCTAACCTTTACACAAGAAATTCTTCAAAGCCAACCGACATTTATCTACGACCTATAAACTATAAAAAAAAAATACTCCCTCCGTCCCATTTTATGTGTCATCATTTTCTTTTTAGTCCGTTCCAAAAAGAATGTCATGTTTCCTTATTTGGCAAATATTTAAAAACACAATTACACTTTTACCCTTATTGGGCCCACTTAATTAAAAAAAAAGATAGTAGCACATTTTTTTGATAAAGGACAACTTGATAAATATTATCAAGTCTTCCCTTATTTCTTTAACTCCGTGCCAGGTCAAATGACGATACATAAAATGAGACGGAGGAAGTATATAATAGTGATCACAAAGATTCGATTTTGATCCAACTAATTATTGTCAGAGCAAAAATTCTGACCCTAAAGAATGATTTTAAATGAAAACAAAGAAGATATAACCATCTAGACATGCAATCGAACCAAATTAGATGAACATCAATCATATTCTCTCTACAGGCAAATTGATTTGTTCCCTAGTTTAACAAATATATCAATATTTATAGAAGTATTTCCTTAATAGAGTCCTGTTTTAGGAGTATTTTTTATAATTGAACGGTAGAAAGGAAAATATTAATTAATTCTCCTATCATATATTCGTACCATATATTTTAAGAGTCCCATATATTTTAGGAAGTCTAATAGAAAGGAAAATATTAATTAATTCTCCTACCATATATTTTAGGAGACCCATATATTTTAGGAAGTCTAGTTAATATAATAAAAATAATTAAATAATAAATCAAATAAATAGTGAAAAAACAGTTTTGTGTAAAGAAGAGTGTTTTAGTGAAGGTTAAAAAGTTCAAATCACTTTTTTAAGAGTCTTCACACTTTTAATATACTAGTTCAGTGTACGTGTTTTGCACGTGTATCTCACATCAATTAATTAAATAATATATGCAAGAACTACATTATTAAAAAAGTTTGACGTTAAAATAAATGTTATTTTTATTTATATGATATGTAAATAATATTATATCTCAAATATGTTATGTTTTACACTTGATCTTTTTTTCTTTTTTCATTTTTACGGTTGTTTTATCATTAAAAATTTGACATTGTAACTTCTTCTACAGAAGTTTTAACAGAGACAAAAAAAAAAAGAAGGGGATTCATAAATTAAAACTATTTAATTTTTGACTTATATAGAATTTGTATTAGGTTTTTAATATATTACTCCAATGACATTTTTTATGGTAGAGA
>NW_025884458.1:0-2179 GCF_002878395.1 Capsicum annuum
CTTCTCTAATATAGATGACAAGATATCTGCTATGCAAAAGTCTACACAGTCTCCAGACATGTTTGCCTGGAAGCAATTCTTCTGAAGATATCTGTTGATGTCTTCTAAAGAATTTCTCCCAGGCATGCATGTCTGGCGATGGTGTAGACTTTTAGATAGCAGATATCTTGTCATCTATATTGGAGAAGAGTGATCAGCAGAAAGACTGACAGATTGGGCTTTTTTTATTTATGCACTAACTCTGGCATATTATTTTGATACGGTAATGAGCTCGGAGTTACGTAACGTTTGATAGGATTGGTAGAGCTAGTTTAAATCACATGCTACGTAACTCCATGCTTACTAATTTATCAAATTGGTTGAGCAAGATGCATAGAGCAACGCTCGATAAAAGTGTGTTGTTCAACTGTTAGGACCACATCTTCAATGTGCATCAACACATTTTGACCTAAAACAAACACAACGAACCTCCATGTATCCTTTAAGGCTTCTAAAGAAAGTGTTCTAAAGGGCATCTATAATGCCACAACTTTGAAGGTAGTGTTCCTGATCGAGCTCACAAGAGACAAGGAACTCCTTACAAACTTCTAAGATGGCAACGACCAGCTTGAATACAGAATCAACAAGCTGGAGGCAAGCTTGAAAATTATTGGGATTCACATACTACAGCAAGCATCTGATCTTCTCCAAGGAATGTTGAAAGCATGCTAAGGAAAGAAAACACAATCAATTAATCCATATTGCGGAGGAAGTAATTATACTCTATTTTTCTTTCAATCTCGTTTGTGGTTCCGATCAGGTCAACGGAAGTGAACTTGATCGGAAACACAAACAAGAAAGCATGGAATGAAATTTAAAATTCAGAAATTGCCGCCTTCACTTAGTTTCCTTATTTTAACTGCAGTAGTTGTTGTCGTAAGTTTTCTAGAATTGCTGAACATCATTTTTACCCTCGATGCCCGTGAGGCTGCTTTATTGTTCTTCTTCTATTTTCTACCTAGGTGATAATCCCGACCACGCAGCTCCCTAGCAAAGTGTTCAAATGCATTATTTTTCTTTAAAAGACACAACAGATGAAATTACATTATAGAATACACTTTCATATTTGCACTTGATTCAGATTTCGCATCTGTTAAGATAATTCCATCAGCTAGATTCGTTAAAAGTTACTTTCTACCCTATGTCTCTTCTTCAATTAGCTCTCAGATGATATAGTTTTCCATCAACCACCCATTTTTCCTTGAAAGCATTCTCCTACCGCACCTTCTGGTATATAATCATCACCCCCTACCAAAAAAACCCAACCATATAAATTTTGGCCAGGGCAATAACTATATTGGTTTTCTATTCTTATTTGATACAGTACGAGGCTTCGAGGGCCCTTTAAGGGTTCAATGCACACTTAAAGTTAAGTCCAATTGCTATTGGTTCTCTGCAATGATGACAACTATTGATCCCTTCTCAAAACTTAACACGTATAAACACGAGCACCAACCATCAGTAATTCGTAACAGGGTATCTGCACCATCTTCATGAGGTCCTCAGCCTTATCAATTTCGAACCCATCAAACTTAATGGTAAAATACAAGATCTTGTTTGAATGATCAATGCCTAATCAGTTAAAAACTGCATTCCCAAAAACATTGTACTTTGTGTGTGTTGTCCCGGTAACCTTATCAGTAATACATACTTAACTCCCACACATATGATAGTGGATCCATATGCACGTACCTTATTCTTCCTAGCCCATCTATGGCTTAAATTGAATAAACAGATGACTAGCTTGTTGCAATAGATAACACATCTGTTTATATTGTCAAACAATTGGAGACATCTGTTACGACAGTTGATCAACCTGTTGTAGAAATCAAACATATATATATATCTGTTGCAAAAGATTGCCAGTATGTTGTAAGTTATCTAACAGAAAGAATATATTTTGCAACAGATTATCCATCTGTTAGATTTATTTTAAGACAATTTTCTTTTCTTTTCAAGATACAATAATTTATAAATAGGTCCCTCCTTACAAATATGGATAATCCAGATTCATACAAGAATATTCATATCGAGTCCTTGCATGAACTTCAAAGGCAGTTTGATGAACTCCAGAGAGATTTGGCTGACTTCGAAGCAAGGCTGCCGGATGAAAAATGTCTGATTGACAATAATAATAGTA
>NW_025884459.1:0-1383 GCF_002878395.1 Capsicum annuum
AATGTTAAACCATCATCATCAAGATGAATTATCTTGATTACATAATCTAAAAATTATGCTCAATTTATATTGAAAAAGTAACTTCATGAATATCAAACGTTGGTTGACCATGAATGTACATGTGATTATCTTATTGATGCATCTTTCCAACATATCACATGATAGGTGAATAGACCCTTATTCACCTTTTATTCTTTTCAGATTTTGAGGGATCCAATCCCAAAATTAGTTGGTCTAACCAACTTATCATGAGAACAAACAATATTAAAGTTCATGAAGAATTTTTTAATTCTTCAATATATGTTCAATACTCAGTATGCACATCTTTGGGATATCGCAATCGTTCATGTCAACTAATGAACTTATAATCTATTAAACTCCAAGTTTACCGTGATATGTGTTTTTGCTTTAGTAAATTTCAGATTTACTACTTCAGAAGTAGATTTTAAAATTATTCAACCTCTTTCGGAGGTAAGTTGTGATACAATCACAATCAAGTGCACGTTTGCATTAATAAGTTTCTCATTCCACAGGAATGTAATATAATCGTGCCTTAAGCCTATCAAATTATGATAACTTATAACCTCTTTCAAGAATTTTGCTACTTCAGAAGCAAATTGAGACATACATATGATGTAGAGAATTTTCTCTAGCATATCTTATAATCATATAAGCGTGTGAAAATATCATCACTTTTGATGATCATTATCATATTGTCCCTCCACGCGTATATTCGTGCATTCAATCACTTGTCTTTTTTTAGACATATTATGCACTGCTACTACATACACCACTGCTACCACATACACCTCAAGAATGAAGTAAGTTGTCATATTTCAGACTTATCATATATTGACACCTCAAGAATGAAGTAAGTTGTCATATTTCAGACTTATCATATATTGCTACCACATTCACTTCATGGAATAGAGCATATTCAATGGGTCAAATTTCATGACTTTTTACCCAATACCCATGATTTTGCCTTAGCCATCATAATATCATCAGTATGGTGCATTGATATTCAAACTCAATGTCTTATCCATATAAAGGCGTCTTAGGCATAAATCGATAGGTGCTAACTTTTAGCCTCAAATAGTACTGACTGAATTCAAACTTTTAAATTTCAATCAACAGATACTTTTGGACTATATCATGATAATATATATATATATAATAAAATAAAATAGACACAAAGAATCACCGAATATAATAATCGTATGAAAACATATATAACTATGACCATTAATAATTGACCAATTCTCTATATAAAGCAATTGAAATTTTATTTTATTATATAATGATTAGCTTGGCAGGTGACTGTAAAACTCTTAGATTTTTTTTACTTCCAAAGGAAATGAAACTTTTATGAACAAAATAAAC
>NW_025884460.1:0-3383 GCF_002878395.1 Capsicum annuum
TTTATAATATCTTAGTGGATATCTAAATCTAATTTTATCATAATTAGGTGGTATGTGTTTCATTCTTCTAGATTTTAAATGGATTATTAATTTTGCTTCAATACTAGATATTAAGGTAATTAGGTAGGCTAATCTTTGTGGGTTTTCTTTTGTTTTATTTAGACTTGTATATTTTGAATAATTACTAATTAAAGATTCTTTAATTTTTCTAAAAGCTTCTCTATTTTTAAATGGTCTTCTCATAATTAATTCAATAAATATAGATAAATTCTAACATATCTAATAGTATATCTCACTGCTCTACTTTTTAAATTACTGGGCTCTGATACCATTTGTAGGGGGTGCGGATATAGGTGATAAAATAGAATAGGTGATTAAATAGATTCATTATACGCCATTCTAGAAGAAATGAATCTATTTCAATAATATTGTACAATCTTTATAGAAAAAAAAAATTCAAGTTTGCACTCCTGAATGAAGTTAGAATTTTGAACAACTGAATATATATATATATATATATATATATATATATATATATATATATATATTTACACACATATTTCAATGGTGTCAAATATTATTGAAAGTTGTAAGCCGTAAGCCTAAACACTTTTCCAAATTGCCGAAGGAAAAAAAAATCTTTTCCATTATATCATGCATATAACCAAGTTATATAAAATAAATCAGTTGATAGAATTTCATTACAAGTATATATATCCTTTAAATAAACATTATTTTATATCATGTCATGCATAGAATATAAAATACATAGTAGCACTTCCTCCGTCCCATTTTATTTGATCATCTTACTAAAAATAAATATCTTATTTTAGTTGATCACTTACAAAATCAGAATAAAATTACTTAATTTTTTTTTTCATTTTACTCCTAAAAATAATAGTATACATTAAATGTGAACAATTACATATCCAATGTCCATTTTTATGCCCAATGAATATCATTAATATGGGTAATGCATAAAATAATAAAATTCAACATCCAAGTTATGATTTCTTATATTAAAATTTTAATAATAATTCTTATTTCACTACAAATATAATTATGCACCTAATTAAACATTTTTAATATTAATTTTCTAAACGACTGTAAAACCCCCTAAAACATAGTGAGCGCCATGATGGTAGATGGAGAAGACGGAGGAAGAGCTTCACAAAGAGCTCTTTGAAGTCAATCGATAACAATGTGAGGTGTCCGCCATTTCTCTTTCACTATTCTACACTAATTGCCATTTCAATCTACTCAATTTTCTACAGTTTATTTTATTGTATTTTATTTTACTGTGCCTTATATACTATTGGTTAGCTAGATTACTAAGAGACTTAAGGATCATAGAGGTATTTAACGCGGTGGATTTGCTGGTGGCGAAAGCGGTGGTCCTCAGAAACTACAAATGGCGGTCAACAATGAGGTGTTGTTAGACCTATAAGTTCATTTTTGTATGATTTGAGTACTTGTTTTGTTGTTGAGTGAAGTGTTTTTGGTTAATTTGATGTTTACGTAGAGAGGAATGATGCAGAGGATCAACCATCATCTAAAAAACATACTTCTTCTGCTGTTATGAAGGTGAACACCGAAAATACGACAATCCTTCCCTGGGAAAATTATGTGTTTGAACAACTACTAATGTTTATGCTTAAAAAGACTTGTTATTTACCATTGTTGGTGAATTTATAGCCAAATTATAGTGTGTGTTAGATTAAGACAATATAATTGTAGTTGTAGTTGTCGTCCTCATTCAAATTAGAAACAAAAGTTATATTTTTTTGTGTATGTGTGTTGGTTTCAGAATTCAAATTATAGAGGGGAGATCGCTGAGGATGTATCTGGAGCTCCAACAGATACAAATAAGGAAAATGTTGCTATGGAGCCAAGTCCAAGGGAGCTACCTGTCAGCCAGAATAAGAGAAAGGCATCAAATTGGCTCCGGAGAGATGGCTATAAAAGGCCATAAAAAATGGTAAACATATATGGTCACTTTTGGTGGTCCATCTTTATTGTTTGTTAGTCCGTATACTTTTTATAAAGATGATGCTGTGTCTCTGCACCTTGGAGACATTGATAGTTATTTGCTTCAAATAATGTGTAGGATTTTGATACCTCCACCAGATCCTGTGCCTAGAGTGTTTCCCAAAAAATGAGGATCCTAAATTATTAGCAGTAATAAAAGAATGCTGGGAAAGCTATAGGGGACCTTGGAGGTGAGTGCATAGTTCTTTTTTCATGGTTCTGATTTATGTATTTTGAACCTACTACTTGTTTGTAGGGTGCCAATCTGGTTCCATCTCCTGGGATATGTGTATACTTAATCCCTCAAGTTGAAGAATAAGTGATCTACTTAATATTGTCAATGCAACATAAGAATAGTGCTCAATCACCTAAACCAGAAAGCGATATTGTAATGTTTTCCTCAGGGGAAATTACTGAGAATTGCACAACTAAAGAAAGCGTTCTTGCAGCACATACAAAATAAATCTATTCTGCTTCACTGAAATGAGGTAGAGACATGGTGTTACAACTTATAAATCTCTTTGATATTATCACTTAAGCTTTAATAGGAAGCTAAAGATTTAATTGAAATAGTTGTCGGAAAAATAACAAAAAATTCAAAGTTGAAGGGACTCATCCCAAATTCTATTTCTACAAAAAGAAAAGTAGGGAGAAGTTCTTGCTAGATCAGTTCTGAGAAGGGATTCAATAATTAGTGCTAATTGAACTTTGATATTATAAAAGTGTAAAATTGTGTAGAAAAAGAAACGAAGATTCTTTTTTGAAATAGGTAACTTTAAAGAGAAGTCTTTTTTGGGACGAACAAAAAATTTAATGTTCATAATTATTCAAAGTCTGATACTATGAAGAGGAAAAGCTATAGAAAGAGAAAAACTTAATATTCAAACTCAAGTGCTTTCAATTGCTTGGCAAATCATCTCAGTGACTTCATATTTGTTTAGTGTTTCTCCTCATATGTGTCAAGGTCATCTAGGAGAACATAACTTTTGGAATTAGTCAACAAATCATATTTAAGCATCTTTCCGTTCTGAATATTGTGGTGTTGAGCGATGTCTATGGTTTTAGATAGATAGTTTTTTATATTATATTGTGGCTGTAGTATTATCTTATGGCTAGCAATGCTAGTTTATTTTGCAGATTGTACTATTTTATATAGATATTTAAGCATCTTTCCATTCTTATCATAGTGAATAATTTGTTTTCTAAGTTTTGAAGGCAAAGAATGCTTCTTTTAGATCTTTTACAAAGTTTTATGATAAGTTATTCTTATGTGATTTATAGGAGCTAGAGTTGTGTTTTGGGACATGAGTGAACCATTCATATTAGATTTATATCACGGTGGTGTTGAAGGTGCA
>NW_025884461.1:0-1551 GCF_002878395.1 Capsicum annuum
GATATGATAATGCAATCTTCACAAAACACATCATTTTGATAACATAATAAACTTATATTAAAGATAGGAAACAAGCACCAGGATACAAGCAGCATACCAAGATGTAGAAAAAAAAATTAGGTAAGGTAGAAACATTACAATACAGAGCACACATCATAAACATCATACAACAGACACTAAGCTAAGTTATGGACTACCTGATAACCATTCCAGTCAGTATTAGGAGAAGGAATGCCTTGGCTTGGTGGGTACACCATTGGTGCATAAGAAGCTGTGTCATTCAATGATCTTGGCGGAGACCAAGAAGATTCAGCTGAATGGGAAGAAGCTTGTACAGGAAAAGCTCCAGCATTGTTATATCCAGACGAAGGATCAGCTCCAGCCACAGTGATAGGATCAGGATGATGAAACCTACAGTTGGAACCATACTTGCAAGAGCCAGTACGCATATAGTAAGGGCACTCCCTTTCCCCCTGAAATGAAGATATGATCCCTTAGGAGAAAAATTGTCAAGAGTTACAAACTTACGAAACAGCGGAAAGAAGTAATACCGGTCGAAGGGGCAGGCCAAGAAAGTTGAACTCCACAATTGGTGAGATGGAACCCTTTTCCCTACTATGAATAAATTTACAAGCTTTTCCATACTTGCAACCCCCTGATGTGAGGTAATACTGCAAAGGAAATAATATGGAAATCAAGACACAAGTAATTACCAAAATCTAGGAAGTTATTCGGGTACTGTATCCAAGCATTAATTACTTACTGCACAAAAAAAATAGTACTAAGTTTCATTAACAAAAAGAAATGAAGACACATTTTTATAGCAACAGGACCAGGGCTTAAAAGGCACAACAAAAGCATTTAAACATAGTATACAATTCAGAAAATAACAAAGAAAAACAATTATATCAACAACTAAATATTTCAACAGCTATTGTTCTCGTCATTGTTTTTACTAAGCTTTTTCATCATTGTCAACCCATGAATCATTTCAAGCAAAAAAAATAAAGAGAGAGAAAAAACTCCACGTCATTAATTAAAATCAATTTCCATCACTGCATAAGGCAAAGGATCCATATGTAGACACATCAAGATAGTCAAGGTTTTACTGATATGATCCTGTTTCCTTATCCCAAAAACACATTCAGCCATGTCTCAATCCCATTTAAATATATATCTAATTAGATGTTTAAGAACACCTTGTTATATATATATATATATATATATATATATATATATATATATATATATATCAACACTGTAAAAAAAATGATTTCCTGCATGTAAACAAATTGCAGCTTAGGGAATAAAGAGCAGTGTGGTTTTGATATTATGTGTATGTAATGTATATGTATATGAACACACTGTGAAAAAAATTGATTTCCTGCATGTAAACATATTGCAGATTAGGGAATAATTGAGCAGTGTGGTTTTGATATTATGTGTATCAAATTATTGCTCAACTAAAATATTACAGCCCTGATGTGAGAAATTTACATAGTTCCTCGCAAAAGAAGCATTCTCTCCACCATATAGAACCTTTGATTGGAT
>NW_025884462.1:0-3155 GCF_002878395.1 Capsicum annuum
AAATATTCTAGTTGCTAGCCCCTCAAACATAACACTAAAAATGAAATCGAATCGAGAATTTAATGGCGCATTACGATAGGAGTGTTTACCACACGTATGTTAATAAAGAATAATTTAGTTCTGGTCTATATACGTAGGAACGACGGTCTAAACTCTAGCCCGAAAATACGGGGTGTTACATTATCTCTCCCTTGGGATCATTCGTCCTCGAATGATGGGTAGGAACATATTGAAGCTTAGAGGTATGGAATAATGCGGACATGATATGTTTCTCTAAGAAAGAATACACTGATCTGAAACATGACTATAAGGTTGGGACTACTGATGTTCTAAATTCTTATACCGAATGTGCATGCATGGAATACACAACTAAAGCTATTCATAAGCTGAATTCTCATAATGAACATGCATATCTGATGCATGGATCTATGACTGAGTTGCTCTCATGAACGCAGGACTAAATACACTGATAAGCTGAACTTTTTCTATTGAACATGCATTTCTAATGCATGCATATCTGACTTAACTGACGTATGAATGTATGACTGAATACGCAATGATAGCTGGTGCGAGGCTTGTAATAAGAATCTATGCATGCAACTGAATGAGGTATCTCCCCCTTGGGATCCTATGTCCCTCTATGAATGCTCAATTCACTAAGATACTCGGGGAACTGAGGCGATGCACAGGGCACCTACGAATTGAATCATAACTGAATCTCTGGAATCTGAATCTAATGCATGTCGCATGAACTGATCTATACTTGGAATTACTAGTATACTCTCTCTTGGAATAGTAGCATGTCTGAGATTTCGGGTAGCATGAATAAATAAAAAAATGAGAAAACAAGCCATGCAAATCTGCTTGTTAAACTGACTTACTGACTATACAGACTGAATTATGCTGGACTTTCATACTTAACTGAAGTATTCTCTTCAACACTCTCTCTAAGGAAGTTCTAGCAGTAATAGGGAGCCACGAATCTTGGGTATGGATTACACAAGACACCCACTAAGGAATCATCACAATGACACCACTCTGTAGTCTGAAATATAGACATATAACTCCTAAATTAGGATAGAATTACCAGACCTTTGGCAATACAACTTCTTACTTTCAAGCTTAGCACACTTCTCGAATATCCCTTAACTATACTATTCCCCCCATAAATATCATATTCATTCAATTCAGCTTAAAATTCTCATATGAGCATTGACAATTTTATTTTCTACTAATGTCTAAAATAGCTTAATCCTTACACCGCGATCAAGCCTAACTCTAAGTCACAAAAATACAACATGCTGCACTACGCTATTATTCTAAACCATATGATGCCTCCTTCTATACCTCTTTTAAAGATCACATCCTAAGCATAACATGCCTTACCACTTCAATGACTACTCTGAACTCTTAATATGAAGTCGCTAATGCATATTGCGACCTTCCACTACAATCCTAAAACATCATTCAAGCCTATTTTATAACCACATGTTGACTTCAAGGCAACTACCCATAAATACATACTTCACATAATTTTTAAACTATTGTCAATATAATTCCCACGCGCTACCCTAACACAAACACACACAAACTTTTCCACTAACCATCACATGTATCAAAGACTTGGCCCCAACTCTTACTTCATACTTATGGCCTTATCTAAGCAAGCATACTATGATCTTCCATCAACAAGAACATTTACATCATCACCACTATCATTGCATAGGGACGGTCACTAAAAGGTTAAACATAAGATCCAGAAGCATGAAAAGATTTTTATACGGGACTAAGCACACTATAAAGAGTGAGTACATGCGTCATGAGTTTCATGACCTCAACTAGAGTTTATAACATAAGGAATGTGACTCCGACTACTTGAACGAACTAGAACTCATTATCTTGGAATTGGAAGGGTATGTGACTCTCTATCATATACAGGAATCATGATCTACGATCACGGAACTAGATCATAAGGCATGAGTAAGCATCTGAATAACTAAAAAAAAAATACTGAGGTAGGAATGGGTTGAGATTCACCCTCACTTTCTGATGTTCTAAATCATACTACATCACTACTAGAATCTAAGAGCCTTACTTGGTCATTCATTCTATCATCTCTCCCTTAGCTTCAAGTCATCATCTAGAGTTTGGGAGATCCCTTACCAGATTCTAACTGAACTACACTTACTGCACTCTAGGGTCTGAAAGAAAAAAAATGATAATACATGCATATCGTAGACTTAACCCGAATGACTACCTTCTGGGATACACTCTATCTTTCCAAAGCCACCAATACTTATTTCTATCGGTTCAACCTTCAAAACTCAAACTAGATTCTAACATTTAACATGGCTATTTAGATCAGCATATACCGTCTAACTAGTCTTTCTCCACTTAACGATTCAATGGTACCACTAGCCACACAAATTATGTAATAGTCTTAGAAAAATATGCCACAACCTCATATCACCTTGGCATACTTCTATACCATACCTACAACATTATACTTCATTACAAATCAATTTATAATTAAGCCATTTCATACACCATTCAATCCTATTAGATCACTTTCATATAACTAACATCATTGATCAAGAAATCATCATATCCACCTTTATGAAATTCAACTGTTAAAACTTAATGATTAGTGCTAAACATGATTTTACAACCCAACCTTATGCATGATTCTCACTTGGAAACCATGAAATAAACATCAAGGAACACTAGTACACTAGAACTTTATAACAACAACAATCGACCTTGACCTTATGGTCTTCCTTATCATAACTCATTAGCACGTACTATTTCAACACATCAAGCCTACTAATATTTATTCCCACAAATATACATCATTAATCTCATGCCACTATTCTTACATCCACATCCTACATTAAATTGAAGACAATGGTCTAGCATCAATCATCTACCACCAATGACAAGTGCAGCATAATATACTAATTCATCAAATTGAAACATTCTATTCCAAATACTTCAAAATCTGCTACATACCTTCTCATAAGTAGTACTAGTTTACAACTATCAACAAAAGAAGGTCAAGGGGTAAGGTCACATAATAGACACGATAAACCTTAATATTATATTATAACCCTATATAATCTTTTCTACTTATACGGATTTCTCACCTCATATTTACT